>NW_027675360.1:922500-1217500 GCF_965601325.2 Salmo salar
TGAAGAATATGACTAAGAATAAGTCTTAATTCAAGTTAAGTCAAAGACCACCATCATTACTGACTTGGTCATATTAAATATCATCTGTAGTTCTACAGAAGCAGAAATCAGGGACACCAACGTTTACAAAGAGTTGATATGACTGTGTGTGTGTGTGTGTGTGTGTGTGTGTGTGTGTGTGTGTGTGTGTGTGTGTGTGTGTGTGTGTAATTAATGTGAATAAGTGTGTTTTATATTACCATACAGTATAACATATGATCATTCAACAAGTCTCAAGGTACCTTAACTTCTCCTTTTGATACCTAGAAACATCTACATTAAATGAATTAGTGAAAAGTGAGTTAACATTCTAATGTGAATGATAATGATTTCTAATATTGTGTCTGGTTTCATCCATCAGATGTCTGTGATCTCACACTGGACCTAAACACAGTAGACAGACGCCTCTCTCTGTCTGAGGAGAACAGAAAGGTGACATGGAGGAGGAGAGAGGAGCAGCCGTATCCTGATCACCCAGAGAGATTTGAGGACTGGGGACAGGTGCTGTGTAGAGAGGGTCTGACTGGGCGCTGTTACTGGGAGGTAGAGTGGAGTGGGAGAGCGGCTGGTATAGGAGTGACATATAAAGGAATCAGCAGGAGAGGAAGGGGTGAGGACTGTTGGCTTGGATGGAATGACAAGTCCTGGAGTCTGACCTGCTCTGACAACAGATACTCTGCCTGGTATAATAATAATCACACTACCATAGACGTCCCCTCCTCCAGCTGGTATAATAATAACTCCACTACCATAGACGTCCCCTCCTCCAGCTTCCACAGAGTAGGAGTGTATCTGGACTGGTCAGCCGGCACTCTGTCCTTCTATAGAGCCTCCTCTGACACACTGACCCACCTGATCACATTCACCTCCACATTCACTGAGCCCCTCTATCCAGGGTTTAGGGTTTATTATGAATCCTCAGTGTCCCTGAAATAATAACTGGACACACACACACTCAACACAGACACACACTGGACACACACTGGACACACACACACACACACTGAACACACACACTCACACACACTGAAACACACACACTCACACACACTGAAACACACACACACACACACACACACACACACGCTTGACACACACATGCTTGACAAACACACTGGATACACACACTCACTGGACACACACACTCACTGGACACACACACTGGACACACACATACTGGACACACACACACTGGACACACACTCACTGGACACACACACTGGACACACACATACTGGACACACACACACTGGACACACACTCACTGGACACACACACACTGGACACACACACTGGACACACACACTGGACACACACACACACTGGACACACATAAACACTGACACACACACACATACTCTGAACACACACACACTGACACACATAAACACTGACACACACACACTGACACACACACACACTCACTGGACACACACACACACACACACACTCACTGGACACACACACACACACACACACTCACTGGACACACACACACACTGAACACACACAATGGACAAACACACAATGGACACTCACACATGACAGGCTTGTAATATTTTCTGATCTTTTACCACTTTGCATTTTTTATGATATATTTTACTGTTTGTGTTTGTACCACAGGAGGTTGGTGGGACCTTATTTAGGGAGGACAGGCTTGTAATGGCTGGAGTGGAATAAGAGGAATGGTATCAAACACGTGGTTTCCATGTGTTCCATTTCATTCACTCTGTTCCAGACATTATTATGAGCCGTCCTCCCCTCAGCAGCCTCCTCTGGTATGTACTGTCCTGTATGTGAGAGAGATCCAACAAGGAATTACAATGTATGTATTACTTTTAATACCTGCAAATGGCAAATAAACTACTGGAACTCCTTATGAATGTCTGCAGCCGACAAGAGGTGAAAATATTACCGGAATATTCTGCAAAATGTTGATGAAGACGTCACTCAATCCACCCAAAACAACATGCAGTCTTTCCACAAGACTCCCATGAAGTTATAGTGTGACGTTATGAGTCGACGTTAAAGTAACATTCTCACAACATACTGCACTTGATTTTATCCTGTTTTAGATGTATCCTCTGTTTAAACATTTAAACTCTTACAATAACACCGTTAAAATACCAATGTGATCATTTCTTGTCTTTTATTTTGGAAAAACAAATTGTACAATTATATGTGGACATACGCTCCATAGTTGTACAAGTATACATGGTTATATTGTACTTTTCATAATAAAACATACTTGAAACAAGAAAAAGCATGTTAATTGTGGAAACAATTTCGTTATTGATTTTTACATTGCTTCTCCCTGTCTCATGTTGACGTTTGTCATGAATCTTGACCCGGAGGCAGAACTGTGCGATTTCCTCTAGATATGTCAGCTGCAAAGTCAGAATTGGCTGTGGAAAATGTTGTTTTATGGTCTTAATTTAAGGGAAGGATTAGCAGTGTGGTTAGGGTTGAGGTTAACCTGTTAGGGCTAGGGGGCAGTATTGACACGGCCGGATAAAAATTGTACCCGATTTAATCTGGTTACTACTCCTGCCCAGTAACTAGAATATGCATATAATTATTGGCGTTGGATAGAAAACACCCTAAAGTTTCTAAAACTGTTTGAATGGTGTCTGTGAGTATAACAGAACTCAAATGGCAGGCCAAAACCTGAGAAGATTTCAAGCAGGAAGTGGCCTGTCTGACAAGTTGTGTTTCATCTGGGCTCTTTTTATTGAAGACTGAGGATCTTTGCTCTAACGTGACACTTCCTACGGCTCCCATACGCTCTCAGAGCCCGGGAAAAAGCTGAACGATATCGAGGCAGCCTCTGGCTGAAACACTTTATCGCGTTTGGCAAGTGGCCGATCAGTACTATGGGCTTAGGCGCATGCCCGAGTCGACCGAATGCTTTATTTTCTTTCGTCTGTTTACCTAAACGCAGATTCCCGGTCGGAATATTATCGCTTTTTTATGAGAAAAATGGCATAAAAATTGATTTTAAACAGCGGTTGACATGCTTCGAAGTACGGTAATGGAATATTTAAAAAAAATTGTCGCGAATTGCGCCATGCTCGTCACCCTTATTTACCATTCGGATAGTGTCTTGAACGCACGAACAAAACGCCACTGTTTGAACATAACTATGGATTATTTTGAACCAAACCAACATTTGTTATTGAAGTAGAAGTCCTGGGAGTGCATTCTGACGAAGAACACCAAAGGTAATAACATTTTTCTTATAGTAAAGCTGACTTTGGTGAGTGCTAAACTTGCTGGGTGTCTAAATAGCTAGCCCTGTGATGCCGGGCTACCTACTGAGAATATTGCAAAATGTGCTTTCACCGAAAAGCTATTTTAAAATCGCACATATCGAGTGCATAGGGGAGTTCTGTATCTATAATTCTTAAAATGATTGTTATGCTTTTTGTGAACGTTCATCGTGAGTAATTTAGTAAATTCACCGGCAGTGTTCGGTGGGAATGCTAGTCACATGCTAATGTAAAAAGCTGGTTTTTGATATAAATATGAACTTGATTGAACAAAACATGCATGTATTGTATAACATAATGTCCTAGGGTTGTCATCTGATGAAGATCATCAAAGGTTAGTGCTGCATTTAGCTGTGGTTTGGGTTTATGTGACATTATATGCTAGCTTGAAAAATGGGTGTCTGATTATTTCTGGCTGGGTACTCTGCTGACATAATCTAATGTTTTGCTTTCGTTGTAAAGCCTTTTTGAAATCGGACAGTGTCGTTAGATTAACGAGAGTCTTGTCTTTAAAATGGTGTAAAATAGTCATATGTTTGAGAAATTGAAGTTTTTGCATTTTTGAGGTTTTTGAATAACGCGCCACGGGATTACACTGGCTGTTACGTAGGTGGGACGATTTGGTGCCACCTACCCTAGAGAGGTTAGGATTAAAATCGGATTGTATTACTTTGTGCCTGTGCCAGCTAGGGAAAACTTTGCTGAACTGCCTCCAGGGCAAGATTCATGACAATAAATTCCAACCTGCCTGCAGGGCAAGATTCATGACAATAAATGCCAACTTGCCTCCAGAACAAGAATAATGACAATAAATGCCAACCTGCCTCCCAGTCATCCCCTCATCTTTACAAGGCTGCAGAACATGCAAGCTAGTGATGTGGGGGTTCTCTCATAACCCTCAGTCCCCAGGTGGGTAGATGGCAGGTTGAATAAAGAGAAGCTAGTGATGTGGGGGTTCTCTCATAACCCTCAGTCCCCAGGTGGGTAGATGGCAGGTTGAATAAAGAGAAGCTAGTGATGTGGGGGTTCTCTCATAACCCTCAGTCCCCAGGTGGGTAGATGGCAGGTTGAATAAAGAGAAGCTAGTGATGTGGGGGTTCTCTCATAACCCTCAGTCCCCAGGTGGGTAGATGGCAGGTTGAATAAAGAGAAGCTAGTGATGTGGGGGTTCTCTCATAACCCTCAGTCCCCAGGTGGGTAGATGGCAGGTTGAATAAAGAGAAAACAATAGGCAACATAAAACAATCCATAAATGTATAATTATTAAGTAATTAACACAAAACATTAAGGACACCTTTCTTTCCATGACAAACTGACCAGGCGTAACTCAATATTAGGAAGGTATCCTTAATATTTTGTCCACTCAGTGGCTCTGACCCTTTACGTAACAGTCAATCCTCTTTTCCAGGACACCTTCGTTAAATTTCCCCAAATGCTTCCACACTGATGCTCTCTCACAGCTGCTCCAGGGCCTCGGGTTGAGGAGTCATTCTCTTCTAACCTGATCACAGCTGCTCCAGGGTCTCTTGGGTTGAGGAGTCATTCTCTTCTAACCTGATCACAGCTGCTCCAGGGTCTCTTGGGTTGAGGAGTCATTCTCTTCTAACCTGATCACAGCTGCTCCAGGGCCTCTTGGGTTGAGGAGTCATTCTCTTCTAACCTGATCACAGCTGCTCCAGGGCCTCTTGGGTTGAGGAGTCATTCTCTTCTAACCTGATCACAGCTGCTCCAGGGCCTCTTGGGTTGAGGAGTGATTCTCTTCTAACCTGATCACAGCTGCTCCAGGGCCTCTTGGGTTGAGGAGTCATTCTCTTCTAACCTGATCACAGCGGCTCCAGGGCCTCTTGGGTTGAGGAGTCATTCTCTTCTAACCTGATCACAGCTGCTCCAGGGCCTCTTGGGTTGAGGAGTCATTCTCTTCTAACCTGATCACAGCTGCTCCAGGGCCTCGGGTTGAGGAGTCATTCTCTTCTAACCTGATCACAGCTGCTCCAGGGCCTCTTGGGTTGAGGAGTCATTCTCTTCTAACCTGATCACAGCTGCTCCAAGGCCTCTTGGGTTGAGGAGTCATTCTCTTCTAACCTGATCACAGCTGCTCCAGGGCCTCTTGGGTTGAGGAGTCATTCTCTTCTAACCTGATCACAGCTGCTCCAGGGCTTCTTGGGTTGAGGAGTGATTCTCTTCTAACCTGATCACAGCTGCTCCAGGGCCTCTTGGGTTGAGGAGTCATTCTCTTTTAACCTAATCACAAACAAAGACAAGATTCAAACAAATAAATATGATGGTCCAACATAATGGGGGGGGGGGGGGGGGTAAAGGGGAGAGGGGGGGGGGTATAGGGAAGGTAGGGGAGAGGGGGGGGGGGTATAGGGAAGGTAGGGGAGAGGGGGGGGGGGTATAGGGAAGGTAGGGGAGAGGAGGGGGTATAGGGAAGGTAGGGGAGAGGAGGAGGGTATAGGGAAGGTAGGAGAGAGGGGGGTATAGGGAAGGTAGGGGAGAGGAGGGGGGTATAGGGAAGGTAGGGGAGAGGAGGGGGGTCTAGGGAAGGTAGGGGAGAGGAGGGGGTATAGGGAAGGTAGGGGAGAGGAGGGGGGGCATAGGGAAGGTAGGGGAGAGGAGGGGGGACTTCCTCCATGTCAGGTAAGCAGCCTCCAAGTCTACCATCACCAACTGACCAGACTGAGTGAGTTCTGAACATCCCTCTCTGTCCTCTGATGCTGCGTCCAAGTCTTCTTGGGTCTTTCTGGTGTCTCTGTCTTGACTCTTTAGTGAGTTTTTTCAGTTCTTTCCCAGGCTGCCTGGAAAACACAAAAAGATGGCAACTACATAAGAGTTATAAACTATCAAAATAAAGAGAATCCCACACTCCATATTTAAACTCCCAGTAATTTATTGGGTATTTACCAACGTTTCAGCATCACTGTGCCTTCTTCAGGGTGATGTCATTAAGTTAATTACAATGAATTAATGAAACTGTTAAAAAAAACAATAGTTTATAGCATATTAAATAAAAAAAAATAGTAGGGTATATATCCGGCTCTCAATGTAATCTGATTCATTATGATATAGGATCAGGTCCCCCCTCTCCATGTAATCTGATTCATTATGATCTAGGATCAGGTCCCCCCTCTTTCCATGTAATCTGATTCATTATGATCTAGGATCAGGTCCCCCCTCTCCATGTAATCTGATTCATTATGATCTAGGATCAGGTCCCCCCCTCTCCATGTAATCTGATTCATTATGATCTAGGATCAGGTCCCCCCTCTCCATGTAATCTGATTCATTATGATCTAGGATCAGGTACCCCCTCTCCATGTAATCTGATTCACTATGATCTAGGATCAGGTCCCCCCTCTCCATGTAATCTGATTCATTATGATCTAGGATCAGGTCCCCCCCTCTCCATGTAATCTGATTCATTATGATCTAGGATCAGGTCCCCCCCGTCCATGTAATCTGATTCATTATGATCTAGGATCAGGTCCCCCCTCTCCATGTAATCTGATTCATTATGATCTAGGATCAGTCCCATCTCTCCATGTAATCTGATTCATTATGATATAGGATCTTTTTATTTTTATTATTTCACCTTTATTTAACCAGGTAGGCCAGTTTAGAATAAGTTCTCATTTACAACTGCGACCTGGCCAAGAATAAAGAAAAGCAGTGTGACAGAAACAACAACACAGAGTTACATGGCATAAACAAGCTTACAGTCAACACAACAGAAAAAAGAAAGTCTATATACAGTGTGTGCAAATGGCGTGAGGAGGTATGGCAATAAATAGGCCGTAGTAGCAAAGTAATGACAATTTAGCTGATTAACACTGGAGTGATAGATGAGCAGATGATGATGTGTAAGTAGAGATACTGGTGTGCAAAAGAGCAGCAAAGTAAATAAAAACAATATGGGGATGAGGTAGGTAGATTGGGTGGGCTATTTACAGATGGACTATGTACAGCTGCAGCGATCGGTTAGCTGCTCAGATAGCTGATGTTTAAAGTTAGTGAGGGAGCAATAAGTCTCCGCCTTCAGCGATTTTTGCAATTCGTTCCAGTCACTGGCAGCAGAGAACTGGAAGGAAAGGCGGCCAAAGGAGGTGTTGGCTTTGGGGAATGAACAGTGAGATGTACCTGCTGGAGCGCGTGCTACGGGTGGGTGTTGTTATCGTGACCAGTGAGCTGAGCTAAGGCGGAGCTTTACCTAGCATAGACTTATAAATGACCTGGAGCCAGTGGGTCTGACGACAAATATGTAGCGAGGGCCAGCCGACTAAAATGACCTGGGTTGCAATCATGAAAAAAAACTACCCGGCCTTCATGGTTTGACATTGAGAACATTGGGAGAGATGAGAGCTGACGTTTTAGTAAATGTGCAGATTACGTATCTCAGTCACAGACAAGAAGCTCAATTAACCTCTATGGGCTAGGTGGGACGCTAGCGTGCCACCCGTGGTGCACTCCATCAACAGCAGGTGCATTTCAAGAGCGGCAAATTTGAATCCAAATAAATGTCAAAATTCAAATTTTTCAAACATACAACTATTTTACACCCTTTGAAAGATAAACATCTCCTTAATCTAACCACGTTTTACGATTTCAAAAAGGTTTTACGGCGAAAGCATAAATTTAGAGTATGTTAGGACAGTACATTTACAAGAGTTGTGTGTAATGTTTTGTCAATTCAAAGACAGGGTCACCAAAACCATAAAACCAGCTAAAATGATGCACTAACCTTTTACAATCTCCATCAGATGACACTCCTAGGACATTATGTTAGACAATGCATGCATTTTTAGTTCTATCAAGTTCATATTTATATCCAAAAACAGCGTTTTACTATGGCATTGATGTTGAGGAAATCGTTTCCCTCCAATAACCGGCAGTCAAGTCACCGTCACAAATTAAATAATTAAAATTAGAAAACATTGGTAAAATATTATATTGTCATTTAAAGAATTATAGATTTACATCTCTTGAACGCAATCAACTTGCCAGATTTAAAAATAACCTTACTGGGAAATCACACTTTGCAATAATCTGAGCACTGCGCCCAGAAAAATACGCGTTGCGATACAGACTAGACGTCATGTTGGGGAGATCTAAAATCGAAAATACTATGTAAATAATCCATTACCTTTGATTCTCTTCATCAGATGTCACTTCCAGGTATCACAGGTCCATAACGAATGTAGTTTTGTTCAAAAAAGCTCACCATTTATGTCCAAAAATCTCCGTCTTGTTAGCACATGATCTAAGCCAGCCGGACTTCTCGTCATGAACGAGGGAAAAAAATATATTTACGTTCGTTCAAACATGTCAAACGTTGTATAGCATAAATCATTAGGGCCTTTTTTAACCTGTTAGGGCTAGGGGGCAGCATTGACACGGCTGGATAAAAAACATACCCGATTTAATCTGGTTACCACTCCTACCCAGTAACTAGAATATGCATATACTTATTACATATGGATAGAAAACACCCTAAATTTTCTAAAACTGTTTGAATGGTGTCTGTGAGTATAACAGAACTCAAATGGCAGGTCAAAACCTGAGAGATTCCTTTACAGGAAGTGGCCTGTCTGACCATTTCTTGAACTTCTTTGCCATCTCTATCTTTTACAAAGGATCTCTGCTCTAACATGACACTTCCTACGTCTTCCATGGGCGCTCAGAGCCCGGGAAAAAACAGAATGTCGTCATCCCAGCCCCAGGCTGAAACACATTATCGCCTTTCTCAAGTGGCCGATCAAGGGACTGTGGGTTTAGGCGCGTGACCTGGCCGCCCCCGTCTTTGTGATTTTTCCTCTGTTTGCCGAAAAGGAGATTCCCGGTCGGAATATTATCGCTTTTTTACGAGATAAATTGCATAAAAATTGATTTTAAACAGCGGTTGACATGCTTCGAAGTACGGTAATGGAATATTTAGACATTTTTTGTCACGAATTGCGCCATGCGCGCAACCCTGATTTACCATTTTGGATAGTGTCTGGGACGCACGAACAAAACGCCGCTATTCGGATATAACGATGGATTATTTTGGACCAAACCAACATTTGTTATTGAAGTAGCAGTCCTGGGAGTGCATTCTGACGAAGACAACAAAAGGTAATCAAAGTTTTATGATAGTAAATCTGATTTTGTTGAAGGCTAAACTTGCCGGGTGTCTAAATAGCTAGCCCGTGATGGCTGGGCTATGTACTTAGAATATTGCAAAATGTGCTTTCACCAAAAAGCTATTTTAAAATCGGACATATCGAGTGCATAGAGGAGGTCTGTATCTATAATTCTTAAAATAATTGTTATGCTTTTTGTGAACGTTTATCGTGGGTAATTTAGTAAATTGTTAGCAAATTCCCCGGAAGTTTGCGGGGGGTATGCTAGTTCTGAACGTCACATGCTAATGTAAAAAGCTGTTTTTTGATATAAATATGAACTTGATTGAACAAAACATGCATGTATTGTATAACAGAATGTCCTAGGTGTGTCATCTGATGAAGATCATCAAAGGTTAGTGCTGCATTTAGCTGTCTTCTGGGTTTTTGTGACATTATATGCTAGCTTGAAAAATGGGTGTCTGATTATTTCTGGCTGGGTACTCTCCTGACATAATCTAATGTTTTGCTTTCGTTGTAAAGCCTTTTTGAAATCAGACAATGTGGTTAGATAAAGGATCGTCTTGTCTTTAAAATGGTGTAAAATAGTCATATGTTTGAGAAATTGAAGTAATAGCATTTTTAAGGTATTTGAATATCGCGCCACTCGATTCCACTGCTGTTGACTAGGTGGGACGATTTCGTCCCACATACACTAGAGAGGTTAAAAGAGGAAGTAAACATAGACAAAGCTATATTAAAATTGTCAGTCTAGAGCACCAGTGAAAGGGATTTCGAAATGGGAGAAGTTAGGAGCAATTTATATAAGGACGGTATTTGGTATCATGATAAGTTACCAATACTACCTAAGTCATTGTGAAGAGATGCGGCAAGATTGACACATGGGCAGAGCCATGTGTCAAAAGGGGGGATAGTAGAGCAGGTTCGGAAACACTTTGTGGCCTATTGGATAACGAACTACTTAAAAAACATTTTTTATAATAGATAAGTATATTAAATGGGAAGAAGCGGTCCCAAATTACTGGGTGGACATGATTAGGGTAGTTGGTTTACTAGGATCTATCTCTTTAAATAATGGATTACATTTTAGCTGATCAGGTAAACCATATAGAATGCCAGAGTTAGGGAGGCCAGAACAGGTAGACATAGAAGTTGAAGATATACTAACAGAACACATGGTTAACCAAACCCGTATGTCCAAGACTTTGTGTCCAACAGGTGAATTACAGGAGAAGATGATTCACTCAATCCAACCAGGAGACTGGGTGTGGATCCAGTCCCTGAGGAGAAAAGAACTGGAAGCAGCCACGGTGGGAGGGCCCATACCAAGTGTTCCTGGTAATAGCCTTCGCGGTGAGAATAGCTGAAAGAGCTACCTGGGTTCATATCACACATTGCGGGAGGGTAAGACACACTGACACTGTCGAACAATCACAGAGTCAGGAGAAGAACCGAATACCAACAAGGTTCGGGGGTTACCTCTCTAACGAAGATTCCCTAACCCGCCCGATCCTCACTGTGTGCGTTCATAGAAGTGAAAGTGTGGGTTGGCCTCTAGCCAGTGATATATTCACCGGGAGGGGGTGGGGCTTTACAGGGGTACTGGTCAAATAATAATAAAATAATAATAATCATAGTAGTTGTCGAGGGTGCAACAAGCACGTCCGGTGAACAGGTCAGGGTTCCATAGCCGCAGGCAGAACAGTTGAAACTGGAGCAGCAGCACGGCCAGGTGGACTGGGGACAGCAAGGAGTCATCATGCCAGGTGGTCCTGAGGCATGGTCCTAGGGCTCAGGTCCTCCGAGAGAAAGAAAGAAAGAAAGAAAGAAAGAGAGAAAGAGAGAATTAGAGAGAGCATATTTAAATTCACACAGGACACTGGATAAGACAAGAGAAATACTCCAGATGTAACAGACTGACCCTAGCCCCCCGACACAAACTACTGCAGCATAAATACTGGAGGCTGAGACAGGAGTGATCAGAAGACACTGTGGCCCCATCCGATGATACCCCCGGACAGGGCCAAACAGGCAGGATATAACCCCACCCACTTTGCCAAAGCACAGCCCCCACACCACTAGAGGGATGGTTCCAACCACCAACTTACCGTCCTAAGACAAGGCCGAGTATAGCCCACAAAGATCTACGCCATGGCACAACCCAAGGGGGGGCGCCAACCCAGACAGGAAGACCACGTCAGTGACTCAACCCACTCAAGTGACGCACCCCTCCCATGGACGGCATGGAAGAACACCAGTAAGCCAGTGACTCATCCCCTGTAATAGGATTAGAGGCAGAGAATCCCAGTGGAGAGAGGGGAACCGGCAAGGCAGAGACAGCAAGGGCAGTTCGTTGCTCCAGCCTTTCCGTTCACCTTCACACTCCTGGGCCAGACTATACTTAATCATAGGACCTACTGAAGAGATAAGTCTTCAGTAAAGACTTTAAGGTTGAGACCGAGTCTGCGTCTCTCACATGGGTAGGCAGACCATTCCATAAAAATGGAGCTCTATAGGAGAAAGCCCTACCTCCAGCCGTTTGCTTAGAAATTCTACGGACAATTAGGAGGCCTGCGTCTTGTGACCGTAGCGTACGTGTAGTTATGTACGGCAGGACCAAATTGGAAAGATAGGTAGGAGCAAGCCCATGTAATGCTTTGTAGGTTAGCAGTGAAATTTAACATTATGTTTTTGAATGACATCCCCAAGAGGTAAAATATATAGTGAAAACAATAGTGGTCCTAAAACGGAACCTTGAGGAACACCGAAATGTACAATTGATTTGTCAGAGGACAAACCATTCACAGAGACAAACTGATATCTTTCCGACAGATAAGATCTAAACCAGGCCAGAACTTGTCCATGTAGACCAATTTGGGTTTCCAATCTCTCCAAAAGAATGGGGTGATCGATGGTATCAAAAGCGGCACTAAGATCTAGGAGCACGAGGACAGATGCAGAGCCTTGGTCTGACGTCATTAAAAGGTCATTTACCACCTTCACAAGTGCAGTCTCAGTGCTATGATGGGGTCTAAAACCAGACTGAAGCGTTTCGTATACATTGTTTGTCTTCAGGAAGGCAGTGAGTTGCTGCGCTACAGCTTTTTCTAAAATATTTCAGAGGAATGGAAGATTCGATATAGGCCAATAGTTTTTTATAATTTCTGGGTCAAGATTCGGCTTATTCAAGAGAGGCTTTATTACTGCCACTTTTAGTGAGCTGTGTCAATCTTGCCGCATATCTAAACAATGACTTAGGTAGTATTGGTAACTTACCATGATACCAAATACCGTCCTTATATAAATTGCTCCTAACTTCTCCCATTTTGAAATCCCTTTCACTTGTGCACTAGACTGACAATTTTAATATAGCTTTGTCTATGTTTACTTCCTCTTTTAAGAACTGCTGTGTCGACGGCTGCGGTTTAAGACCTGCCTTTTTCGTTTCCACATCTGCTTTTCTGTTGTCGTTACTGACACTATCTGTCCCTCTAATGTGGGCCTCACATTTACAAATGGCTACATTTTCTGGCAAAAGTACAGCATCTAATAGATTCAAAATCAACTGAGCGTGTGTAATAGGTTTCCCAGAAGTGGTTACCATTCCCCTGTTTCTCCATTGGGCTGCAAATATGTGTACTGTGTTAAATGCGTAGGCACTGTCTGTGTAAATAGTAATATGTTTTCCTGTCCCTAACTGACACACACGGGTAAGTGCTACTATTTCTGCTTATTGTGCTGAATAGTTTCTCGGTAACGGCTCTGCTTCCAAGACCTCTGTGTCTGTAACTATAGCATATCCTGTCACATTAGTGCCATCATGGTTCTTTCTTGATGATCCATCTACAAACATAGTCAGTTCCCCATCAGGTAAAGCTAGATAAGTCAAATCGGGTCTTGGTAGGACAACTTTCTCAGTGTCTGTTACACAATCATGTGGGCTGCCATCTGTTGCAATAGGAACTAATGTTGAGGGGTTCAGAGTAGTACAACATCATATTGTCAAATTAGGCATGTTCAAAATAATTATCATACGAGACAAATGTCTAGCTGGTGACATGTAAGCCATCTTATGTTCTAACAACAGTATGGATACGGCATGAGGAACTTTTAAAGTCAAATCATGATAGAGCACAACAGATGCCGAGTCCTCAACTGCCTGAGCTGCTGCCACCACAGACTGCAAACATAGTGGCATGGCTTGGGCTACTTCATCTAATCGGGAGGAATAGTAAGCAATAGGCCTATTTTTTTCCCCCGTGTCTCTGGGTCAGTACTGATGTCATGAACCCCTCCTTACAGTCTACTGTCTGGGTAAAGGGGTGATCATATCTGGGAAACGCCAGTACTGAGCTAGATGTTAATAACTTTTTAATGTTTACAAACTGATTTTCAGCCTCATCTGTCCACTTGATCTTATCTTTTGCTGCCATAGCTTTACCATATATCAACTCACTAAGCTTCCCTGTATGTAATGCAAAATGGGGTATCCACGTACGGCAATAGTTAATCATTCCAAGAAAACTCATCATTTGTTTCTTATTGAGTGGTTTAGGTGCTTCTAGGATGGCTGTCTTTCTGGTAGAATTACCTTCTCTAGGGCCAGTGGGACGATTTCGTCCCACCTACGTAACAGCCAGTGGAATCCTGTGGCGCGTTATTCAAATACCTTAGAAATGCTATTACTTCAATTTCTCAAACATATGACTATTTTACACCATTTTAAAGACAAGACTCTCGTTAATCTAACCACACTGTCCGATTTCAAAAAGGCTTTACAACGAAAGCAAAACATTAGATTATGTCAGCAGAGTACCCAGCCAGAAATAATCAGACACCCATTTTTCAAGCTAGCATATAATGTCACATAAACCCAAATCACAGCTAAATGCAGCACTAACCTTTGATGATCTTCATCAGATGACAATCTTAGGACATTATGTTATACAATACATGCATGTTTTGTTCAGTCAAGTTCATATTTATATCAAAAACCAGCTTTTTACATTAGCATGTGACGTTCAGAACTAGCATACCCCCCGCAAACTTCCGGTGAATTGACTAAATTACTCACGATAAACGTTCACAAAAAACATAACAATTATTTTAATAATTATAGATACAGAACTCCTCTATGCACTCGCTATATCCGATTTAAAATAGCTTTTTGGTGAAAGCACATTTTGCAATATTCTAAGTAGATAGCCCGGCATCACAGAGCTAGCTATTTAGACACCCAGCAAGTTTAGCCCTCACCAAAGTCAGATTTACTATAAGAAAAATGTTATTACCTTTGCTGTTCTTCGTCACAATGCACTCCCAGGAATTCTACTTCAATAACAAATGTTGGTTTGGTTCAAAATAATCCATAGTTATATCCAAATAGCGGCGTTTTGTTCGTGCATTCAAGACACTATCCGAAAGGGTAAAGAAGGGTGACGCGCCCGCCGCGTTTCGTGACAAAAAAAAATCTAAATATTCCATTACTGTACTTCGAAGCATGTCAACCGCTGTTTAAAATCAATTTTTATGCCATTTTTCTCGTAAAAAAGCGGTAATATTCCGACCGGGAAATCGTGTTTTAATACAAAGAGAGAGAAAATAAAAACATGGTGTCGCCCTGTGCACTCGCCTCAGTCTGATGGTCCTCTGATCGACCACTTACCAAAGGCGCTAATGTGTTTCAGCCTGGGGCTGGAATTACATCATACATCATACATCATTCCCGGGTTCTGAGAGCCTATGGGAGCAGTAGGAAGTGTCACGTTACAGCAAAGATCCTAAGTTTTCAATAAACAGAGCCAAGAAGCCCAAGGAATGGTCAGAGAGGGCACTTCCTTTACAGAATCTTCTCAGGTATTTTCACGGCCGGATAAAAAACGTACCCGATTTAATCTGGTTATGACTCCTGCCCAGAAACTAGAATATGCATATAATTAGTAGCTTTGGATAGAAAACACTCCAAAGTTTCTAAAACTGTTTGAATGGTGTCTGTGAGTATAACAGAACTCAAATGGCAGGCCAAAACCTGAGAAGATTCCAAACAGCAAGTACCCTGTCTGACCATTTCTTGGCCTTCTTTGTCATCTCTATCCAAAACAAAGGATCTCTGCTGTAACGTGACACTTTCTAAGGCTCCCATAGGCTATCAGAAGGCGCCAGAACGTTGAATGATGACTCTGCAGTTACTGGCTGAAAAACAGTAGCGCATTTGCTAAGTGGTCGATCTGAGAACAATGAGACGGGCGTGCGCATGCACGTGAAGAGTCCATTTTACTTTTTCAGTCTTTGAACGAAAACAACGACTCCCGGTCGGAATATTATCGCTATTTTACGAGAAAAATCGCATAACAATTGATTTTAAACAGCGTTTGACATGCTTCAAAGTACGGTAATGGAATATTTTGAATTTTTTTGTCACGATACTCGTCCGCGCGTCACCCTTCGTTACCCTTCGGATAGTGTCTTGAACGGACGAACAAAACGCCGCTATTTGGATATAACTATGGATTATGTGGAACCAAACCAACATTTGTTGTTGAAGTAGAAGTCCTGGGAGTGCATTCTGACGAAGAACAGCAAAGGTAATCCAATTTTTCTTATAGTAAATCTGAGTTTAGTGAATACCAAACTTGGTGGGTGTCAAAATAGCTAGCCCGTGATGACGAGCTATCTACTCAGAATATTGCAAAATGTGCTTTCACCGAAAAGCTATTTTAAAATCGGACACCGCGATTGCATAAAGGAGTTCTGTATATATAATTCTTAAAATAATTGTTCTGTTTTTTGTGAACGTTTATCGTGAGTAATTTAGTAAATTCACCGGAAGTGTTCGGTGGGAATGCTAGTTCTGAACGTCACATGCTAATGTAAAAAGCTGGTTTTTGATATAAATATGAACTTGATTGAACAAAACATGCATGTATTGTATAACATAATGTCCTAGGAGTGTCATCTGATGAAGATCATCAAAGGTTAGTGCTGCATTTAGCTGTGGTTTAGTTTTTTGTGACATTATATGCTAGCTTGAAAAATGGGTGTCTGATTATTTTTGGCTGGGTACTCTGCTGACATAATCTAATGTTTTGCTTTCGCTGTAAAGCCTTTTTGAAATCGGACAGTGTGGTTAGATAAAGGAGAGTCTTGTCTTTAAAATGGTGTAAAATAGTCATATGTTTGAAAAATGGAAGTTTTCGGATTTTCGAGGACTTTGTATTTCGCGCCACGCCCATCATTGGATATTGGAGAAGGTGTTCCGCTAGCGGAACGTCTAGATGTAAGAGGTTTAACCTGTTAGGGCTAGGGGGCAGTATTGACACGGCTGGATAAAAAAACATACCCGATTTAATCTGGTTACCACTCCTACCCAGTAACTAGAATATGCATATACTTATTACATATGGATAGAAAACACCCTAAATTTTCTAAAACTGTTTGAATGGTGTCTGTGAGTATAACAGAACTCATTTGGCTGGCAAAACCCTGAGACATTTTCTGACAGGAAGTGGATACCTGATGTGTTGTATTGCCTTTAAACCTATCCCATTGAAAAACACAGGGGCTGAGGAATATTTTGGCACTTCCTATTGCTTCCACTAGATGTCACCAGCCTTTACAAAGTGTTTTGAGTCTTCTGGAGGGAGATCTGACCGAACAAGAGCCATGGAACGATGATGTCCCATTAGACACCTGGCGCGCGAATTCATGTTGGGTACCCTCGTTCCAATACGTTATAAAAGAGTATGCATTCGTCCACCTTGAATATTATTCATGTTCTGGTTAAAAAAGGCCCTAATGATTTATGCTATACAACGTTTGACATGTTTGAACGAACGTAAATATATTTTTTCCCCTCGTTCATGACGAGAAGTCCGGCTGGCTTAGATCATGTGCTAACAAGACGGAGATTTTTGGACATAAATGATGAGCTTTTTTGAACAAAACTACATTCGTTATGGACCTGTGATACCTGGAAGTGACATCTGATGAAGAGAATCAAAGGTAATGGATTATTTACATAGTATTTTCGATTTTAGATCTCCCCAACATGACGTCTAGTCTGTATCGCAACGCGTATTTTTCTGGGCGCAGTGCTCAGATTATTGCAAAGTGTGATTTCCCAGTAAGGTTATTTTCAAATCTGGCAAGTTGATTGCGTTCAAGAGATGTAAATCTATAATTCTTTAAATGACAATATAATATTTTACCAATGTTTTCTAATTTTAATTATTTAATTTGTGACGCTGACTTGACTGCCGGTTATTGGAGGGAAACGATTTCCTCAACATCAATGCCATAGTAAAACGCTGTTTTTGGATATAAATATGAACTTGATAGAACTAAAAATGCATGCATTGTCTAACATAATGTCCTAGGAGTGTCATCTGATGGAGATTGTAAAAGGTTAGTGCATCATTTTAGCTGGTTTTATGGTTTTGGTGACCCTGTCTTTGAATTGACAAAACATTACACACAACTCTTGTAAATGTACTGTCCTAACATACTCTAAATTTATGCTTTCGCCGTAAAACCTTTTTGAAATCGTAAAACGTGGTTAGATTAAGGAGATGTTTATCTTTCAAAGGGTGTAAAATAGTTGTATGTTTGAAAAATTTGAATTTTGACATTTATTTGGATTCAAATTTGCCGCTCTTGAAATGCACCTGCTGTTGATGGAGTGCACCACGGGTGGCACGCTAGTGTCCCACCTAGCCCATAGAGGTTAAAGACACTTATAGTACAATATTATGGGGAATAGGAATGAGAGGGCTACTTACACCATTTTGGGAAGGGATCACAGCAGTGATTGAATGAGGGTATGAGGCATGAGTTGAGGTGTTCAGAGGCTTGACCAGTGCAGGGCAGGATTTGACTGGGAAGACAATAACACAAAAACACTACACAGTGAGACCAAAGAGCTAAGAATGAGTTAGTCCAAGCAAGGAGTCAAATCATAGATGTGTAATAATGTGATTGTGATTGTGATTGACTCTACATAAAGTAATGAGAGAAAAATTGACAGGGGTTCCCTCATCGTGCTTGGAGAGGAAACATTCAATGTGCCAGTGTTTGAGTGGGCCACATGAGACGTGGCTTCCAGTTCATGTGAGGAGGTAGTTGACAATGGAAGTAGAGTGGTCATCGCTTGTTAAACCATGGAACAGGAAGGGACTTAGCTGGAAATACAAACAGCAGATACGTTTCCTTGAAGCTGAGCCACCGTAGGTTAGAACAACAAGTTTGTCCATGAAGATAAACACGGAATTCACATCTCGCCCAATTGGCAAATCAAAGTAGCCCAATAAACTTTTTCTGAATAAAGCCCTGATCATCCACAAACAGAACCTGACGATAACTGAGAACGGCAAGCAGACTGGTGGCAACCATAGGTCCCAGAGTGGGGGGGAGGCAATTTTTTTGCCCTGGGGCCCAGAGTTTGTCCTTATCTGTTGACCTAACCAGGAAAACTCTGGACCCTATTAGGTATGACAGTGATGAATCAGTTGTTAAAAGGTTTTGCAAGGGCTATGATGGGAACAGTTTGTCCTTATCTGTTGACTAAACCAGGAAAACTCTGGACCCTATAAGGTATGACAGTGATGAACTCTGGGGCCCAGAGTTTGTCCTTATCTGTTGACCTAACCAGGAAAACTCTGGACCCTATAAGGTATGACAGTGATGAATCAGTTGTAAAAAGGTTTTGTAAGGGCTATGATGGGAACAGTTTGTCCTTATCTGTTGACCTAACCAGGAAAACTCTGGACCCTATAAGGTATGAGAGTGATGAATCAGTTGTAAAAGGTTTTGTAAGGGCTCTGATGGAACCAGTTTTAACTAAATCAGGGCACATGGTTTTAATAACTCTTAGTGCTCGCAGACCGCTAGTGAAACATCTACGACAACATCCGGTGAAATTGCAGAGCTCCAAATTCAAAATAGAAATATATTAAACATTCATGAAAATACAAGTGTCATACATCATTTAAAAGCTTAGAATCTTGGCAATCGAACTGCGTTGTCAGATATCAAAAAGGCTTTACGGTGAAAGCATAGGTTTCGATTATCTGAGGACCACCCCACAACAACATATTTTCCAAACAAGCACAGGCGTCACAGAATCCCAAATAGCGATAAAATAAATCACTTACCTTTGAAGATCTTCCTCTGTTTGCAATTCCAAGGGTCCCAGCTACAGAATGAATGGTCGTTTTGTTCGATAAAGTCCTTCTTTATATGCCAAAATAGTCTGTTTAGCAGGCGCCATGACTTCAGAAATCCACTCCTTCAACATGCAGACAAAGAAGTTCTAAAAGCTACCAGTAAATTTCGTCCAAACAAGTCAAATAACGTGTCTATATCATCCTCAGGTTGTCTAAAATGTAAATAAATATAATATTTCATACGGAAAGTACTGTGTTCAATAGGAATGACAAATTCGCAAGTGTGCACGCTCTCCATCGCGCGCAAAAACACTGATGTGACCCAAGCAGTCAGCTCACTGAAAGTGTAAATATTTATTTATTTTTCAAAATAGAAGCCTCAAAACCTTGAATAAATACTGTTGACATCTAGTGGATGCTATTATGAATTGCAATCTGGGTGATGGACATAGGAGTTTTCAATAGCTTTACAAATATGAGCCTGTGATTTTATTTATTTTTTGGTCGGATTTTCTTCGGGTTTTCGCCTGCCATAACTGTTCTGTTATACTCACAGACATTATTTTAACAATTTTGGAAACGTCAGAGTGTTTTCTATCCAAATCTACCAATTCTATGCATAGCTTCTGGGCCTGAGTAACAGGCATTTTACTTTGGGCTCGCCAGACTCTCCGAACTTCCGAAAACTGCCCCCTAGCCCTAAGATGTTTTAACGGTCCTCACACTGTTCATGCTCTCATTACATAGACGCGTACTGCTCACCTGTTCATCTCGTAATGAATAATGTGGAAATTGAGCAAGTTGAGGTGACTAAACTGCTTGGAGTAACCCTGGATTGTAAACTGCCATGGTCAAAACATATTGATACGACAGTAGCTAAGATGGGGAGAAGTCTGTCCATAATAAAGCCCTGCTCTACCTTCTTAACCTCTTGGGGCTAGGTGGGACGCTAGCGTGCCACCCGTGGTGCACTCCATCAACAGCAGGTGCATTTCAAGAGCGGCAAATTTGAATCCAAATAAATGTCAAAATTCAAATTTTTCAAAAATACAACTATGTTACACCATTTGAAAGATAAACATCTCCTTAATCTAACCACGTTTTACGATTTCAAAAAGGTTTTACGGCGAAAGCATAAATTTAGAGTATGTTAGGACAGTACATTTACAAGAGTTGTGTGTAATGTTTTGTCAAGTCAAAGACAGGGTCACCAAAACCATAAAACCAGCTAAAATGATACACTAACCTTTTACAATCTCCATCAGATGACACTCCTAGGACATTATGTTAGACAATGCATGCATTTTTAGTTCTATCAAGTTGATATTTATATCCAAAAACAGCGTTTTACTATGGCATTGATGTTGAGGAAATCGTTTCCCTCCAATAACCGGCAGTCAAGTCAGCGTCACAAATTAAATAATTAAAATTAGAAAACATTGGTAAAATATTATATTGTCATTTAAAGAATTATAGATTTACATCTTTTGAACGCAATCAACTTGCCAGATTTAAAAATAACCTTACTGGGAAATCACACTTTGCAATAATCTGAGCACTGTGCCCAGAAAAATACGCGTTGCGATACAGACTAGACGTCATGTTGGGGAGATCTAAAATCGAAAATACTATGTAAATAATCCATTACCTTTGATTCTCTTCATCAGATGTCACTTCCAGGTATCACAGGTCCATAACGAATGTAGTTTTGTTCAAAAAAGCTCATCATTTATGTCCAAAAATCTCCGTCTCGTTAGCACATGATGTAAGCCAGCCGGACTTCTCGTCATGAACGAGGGGAAAAAATATATTTCCGTTCGTTCAAACATGTCAAACGTTGTATAGCATAAATCATTAGGGCCTTTTTTAACCAGAACATGAATAATATTCAAGGTGGACGAATGCATAGTCTTTTATAACGTATTGGAACGAGGGTACCCAACATGAAGTAGCGCGCCAGGTGTCTAATGGGACATCACCGTTCCATGGCTCTTGTTCGGTCAGATCTCCCTCCAGAAGACTCAAAACACTTTGTAAAGGCTGGTGACATCTAGTGGAAGCAATAGGAAGTGCCAAAATATTCCTAAACCCCTGTGTTTTTCAATGGGATAGGTTTAAAGTCAATACAACACATCAGGTATCCACTTCCTGTCAGAAAATGTCTCAGGGTTTTGCCTGCCAAATGAGTTCTGTTATACTCACAGACACCATTCAAACAGTTTTGGAAACTTTAGAGTGTTTTCTATCCATATATAATAAGTATATGCATATTCTAGTTACTGGGTAGGATTAGTAACCAGATTAAATCGGGTACATTTTTTTTATCCAGACGTGCAAATGCTGCCCCCTAGACCCAACAGGTTAACAACACTATCAACAAGGCAGGTCCTACAGGCCTTAGTTTCTACCTTCTGTCATGGGAATTCTGTTCCCAATGTTCATAAACCGAACTTCAATCAAACTACTCTGTCTGCCCCCCAGAGGGTGTAAAATTCTGGTTGAATGACGCAGACGGAGAGCCAAGCTACAATTTGTCAGAATGTTTATTTACGAGAGCTCTGAATATCATACAATGTACACAGCCTTTTATACCTGACATTTGGTCATACCATATGTCATACCCCTTACAAATGCCCCTCCTCTTCTTTAACACTGTCAATGCTTATTTACAAGTCTTCTCCATCTCATACATTGCTTATCATATCCTGCCCCATGTTACATAATCTACTGCAAGCCTAAAGGTTTCTCCCCTCCCTGGGTGGGGAGACCTTCTTCCTGTTATCAGTTTCACAGTGGTCACAAGTTGTCTGCTGTCTGGTTACTTACATTGCTAAATCATTAACCTCTTGGGGCTATGTGGGACGCTAGCGTGCCACCCGTGGTGCACCCTATCAACAGCAGGTGCATTTCAAGAGCGGCAAATTTGAAACCAAATAAATGTCAAAATTCAAATTTTTCAAACATACACTCTTTGAAAGATAAACATCTCCTTAATCTAACCACGTTGTCCGATTTCAAAAAGGCTTTACAGCGAAAGCAAAACATTAGATAATGTCAGCAGAGTACCAAGCCAGAAATAATCAGACACCCATTTTTCAAGCTAGCATATAATGTCACATAAACCCAGAAGACAGCTAAATGCAGCACTAACCTTTTACAAACTTCATCAGATGACACACCTAGGACATCATGTTACACACAGCATGCATTCTTTTGTTCAATAAAGGTCATATTTATATATAAAAACAGTATTTTACATCGGCGTCTGAGTTGACTAACTATTTTCCCCTCAAATGCGTCCCGGGAAACAGTGCATAATTCCATTTATTACTATTCGAAAACAATTTTTTTAATTTATATTGTCAATCTAACATTTATAGATGAATATCTCTTGAGAACACCTGTCATACCAGATTTTAAATTAACTTTACTGGGTAATCACACTTTGCGATAAAAGGAGATGCGATACTCAGAAAATGAGCCTGGAATACTAGCGCCGCGCCATCTTGGAACAATCGCATGTCACATCTCATCTTGTATAATATTGTCAATAATCGCCTACCTTTAGTTGTCTTCATCAGAAAGCACTCAGAATCCCAGGTCCACAACAGATGTATTTTCGGTCGAAAAAGTCCATAATTCATGTTCCATTAGCCTGCTGTTGGTAGCGTGTCCTAGGGCTATCTCCAAATCTTCCGACGTGCGCGGGACAGAAGTTTAGGAAAATGTACTTTTCCCCTCCTCTAGGTTCGTTCAAACATGTCAAACGTTGTAAAACATTAATCTTCAGGGCCTGTAACACCAAGAGAGCCAATAAGATTTGACGGGGACGATTGCAGAGTGTTTTGAAACACTTCCAAAGGTGGGGGTAGACAGGGCCGCCGACGTCATAATGGTGATGGCCCATCCCCTGTGACCAATTTCCAACGCGTATCATTCACTGAGTTTCGACTGTATAAGGCTCAAACCACTGTGAAAAGACTGGGGACATCTAGTGGAAGCAATAGGAAGTGCTCAGTGAACCATTGCTCACGGTTTGATTAATAGGCAAAGTGATGAAGTCGAGTCCACAATTCAGAATTACACTTCCTGTTTCAATCGGTCTCGGGGTTTTGACTGCCATATGAGTTCTGTTATACTCACAGACACCATTCAAACAGTTTTAGAAACTTTAGGGTGTTTTCTATCCATATATAATAAGTATATGCATGTCCTAGCTTCTGAGTTTGATTAGTAGGCCGTTGAAAATGGGAACGAATTTTTTTCAAAATGCGCTGTGGCGCTCCCTAACCTAGGGTAGCCCCAAGAGGTCAACTTTTCTGACACACACACATTAGTACATTCATCTTATAATCACTCGGTTATACCTTTTTTAGGGTGAAATCATTTAGTCAAACCTTTAATCATATTATTTCCATTACAATCAACCCTATTGGCTAAATATTTCACATACACTATAACACATCTATTTTTATTGGATTCAGAAATGTCACACAAAATCAAACTAGATCAAAGAAAACGAATACATGTATTTTCATTACATACTTATCAATGACTGTTCTAAGCCTATGTCCAGTCATAACTCTTCGGATTAGGATTTTTGCTATGACCTTCATTTAGAGAAACAGTCTTCCTAAACATTAAAGATGGTCTCGTCTAACATGGGCTCCTCGTAATTGAATGAATCCTCCACCAGGCTCGGCGGTAGGTATTTGTCATCCCACTGGTCTGAACTTGGAATCGGTCCGTATCTCACCATCTGCTCCGTCATCGATTTCTCCAGAGCCCTGGAAATGAGACCTCTCACACAAGGGACCAAACAACAACCACATAATATCAACACAGTCATACAGGTGAAAGCAGCCCACAACACAGTGATTACAACCTTTTTCCATTTTCCGAACGTACTATCAAACCATCCCGTGAGTGCCGTGTCCACCCTGGAATTTTCTGCTAACTCCTGAGCTAAATTGTTTAGACCGGCCAGGGCCTTGGTCACTGATCCATCTGGAGCTGTGTTCTCAGGGGTGAAAGTACAGCATTCAGATCCGAACATCACACACACACCACCCTTTTCAGCCAGAAGCATATCCAAAGCTATTTTATTCTGCCATACCATCAAAGTGGTCGCAGCTGTCTGTTCTGCTAACCCTTGAATTGCCTCTCTGGTATAGTTGATGAAACGCTGTTGGTTATAATAAATGTAATTTATCCAATCCACATTTTTATTGAGAGTCAACCACCAAAAAAGACTTGATTCCAATCCAGCCCATATCTGATTCCTTGCTTTAAACTCATCAGGCACCCCCCTTGGAACCCCAATGCTATCAATGTAAATTCTATCGTCAAAGGACCCTGACGGAGCACTCCTCCCCTCTCTTTCACCTGGCACTAGGTCTTTGTGTTGTATAAGGGTGAAGGGCATGCCTAACTGTACCAATGCACAAATACCAGTACAATTTGCAGGCAGGTTTGGCCACAGCTTCATACCTCCACACAACCACCAGACATCCGCTCTCTGCCTTTTTATCTTACTAAAGTCCTCGGAACTCAACCACCCAGTCAGGTCCCTCATTGTCTCGTCAGTTGTAACATTCTCTGTCCTATTGCATGTTCTTACTTCCCCTACGTTCCATCCGTGTGTGTTGTGTCGAGCCACACAATAATAGTCTCCTCCTGCGACTGTGAAAGGGGAAGTCTGGATCTAACAGGCACATAGGATACAGATAATGCAGATCAGTGCAACTGTTTGGCTTCCTTGCCTTCATGAACAGCTTTACCATACAGGCCATTCCCTTTGGTAAATTAATTCCATCGAGTAGAAAGGGGATGGTTGTCAACTGAAGTTTGGCTGTTGTGCAGGCATAACCTTCTTCTTTAGCTACTGATCTAGCTGTATACTGAATCCATTCCAGCCATAGGTTGGAATCCCCAAACCAAGTCTCCACCTCAATCACTTCCTTAAGATCTTTCGTCTGAACTATCCTCACCGGTCCTTGCCTCTGGATGACTACACGGTAATGTCCGTTTTATCAGGGGTACTACTGGTATTCTGGCTGGCGGTAGAACTATCTCCTGTCCTAACCTCTACTACTTGGAATGGTACCGCAGTGTCGACAATGGTCTAGTCAAGGCCAACATACCATAACCCTAAATCCTCTTTCTTTATGCTTTTAATGGTCATTCCTATCTTCAAGCAATACTTCCCTTGCTCTGGATTGCAGTCAAAAACCCTGGCCTTCACTATACTCCATCTGTTTCTATATTGGATGTGTGGATTGACATAGCCTTCTCTCTCTGTGTGAGCTATGACCTGATTCCATGAGTTACACCGGGATCTACACAGATATCTTCCCCATGAAGTCCGAGTCCTAGACTGCCATGAGGTTAGGGACCCCATTTGGTCTGCATAGAACTCTATTGAGACATCCTTCCCTAACTTTACTCTCACTTCCTTTTTATCCAGATCGAGTGACCTTTTGTACCTAGGCCATAAAAACTCCTCATCTTCTAGACTATGGGTCAAGTTACCACTTTCTGACTTGTCGAGTAGTTCATGGTGTATTAGGAATATGGCTCCCACAATCAGACAGCTCAGACTGACCAGTACCCCTGTAAAGCCCCACCCCCTCCCAGAGAATATATCACTGGCTAGAGGCCAACCCACACTTTCACTTCTATGAATGCACATAGTGAGGATTGGGCGGGTTAGGGAATCTTCGTTAGAGAGGTAACCCCCGAACCTTATTGGTATTCGGTTCTTCTCCTAACTCTGTGATTGTTCGACAGTGTCAGTGTGTCTTACCCTCCCGCAATGTGTGATATGAACCCAGGTAGCTCTTTCAGCTATTCTCACTGTGAAGGCTATTACCAGGAACACTTGGTATGGGCCCTCCCACCGTGGCTGCTTCCAGTTCTTTTCTCCTCAGGGACTGGATCCACACCCAGTCTCCTGGTTGGATTGAGTGAATCGTCTTCTGTAATTCACCTGTTGGACACAAAGTCTCGGACATACGGGTTTGGTTAACCATGTGTTCTGTTAGTATATCTTCAACTTCTATGTCTACCTGTTCTGGCCTCCCTAACTCTGGCATTCTATATGGTTTACCTGATCAGCTAAAATGTAATCCATTATTTAAAGAGATAGATCCTAGTAAACCAACTACCCTAATCGTGTCCACCCAGTAAGTTGGGACCGCTTCTTCCCATTTAATATACTTATCTATTATAAAAAATGTTTTTTTAAATAGTTCGTTATCCAATAGGCCACAAAGTGTTTCCGAACCTGCTCTACTATCCCCCCTGTTGACACATGGCTCTGCCCATGTGTCAATCTTGCTGCATCTCTAAACATTGACTTAGGTAGTATTGGTAACTTATCATGATACCAAATACCGTCCTTATATAAATTGCTCCTAACTTCTCCCATTTCGAAATCCCTTTCACTGATGCTCTAGACTGACAATTTTAACATAGATTTGTCTATGTTTACTTCCTCTTTTAAGAACTGCTGTGTCGACGGCTGCGGTTTAACCTGTTTATGAATGATGACTCTGCAGTCCCTGGCTGAAAAACAGTAGCGCATTTGGATAGTGGTCGATCTGAGAACAATGAAACGGGCGCACGTGTGCACGTGAAGAGTCCATTTTACATTTTCAGTCTTTGAACAAAAACAACGTCGACCCGGTCGGAATATTATCGCTATTTTACGAGAAAAATCGCATATAAATTTATTTTAAACAGCATTTGACATGCTTCGAAGTACGGTAATGGAATATTTTGAAATTTTTTGTCACGATACGCGCCGGCGCTTCACCCTTCGGATAGTGTCTTGAACGCAAGACCAAACGCAGCTATTTGGATATAACTATGGATTATTTGGAACCATTATAGACCTAGTCTGTTCATTATATACATCTACATGATGTATTGTTACACCATGTAGGAGCAGTATAGACCTAGTCTGTTCATTATATACATCTACATGATGTATTGTTACACCATGTAGCAGCAGTATAGACCTAGTCTGTTCATTATATACATCTACATGATGCATTGTTACACCATGTAGGAGCAGTATAGACCTAGTCTGTTCATTATATACATCTACATGATGTATTGTTACACCACGTAGGACCAGTATAGACCTAGTCTGTTCATTATATACATCTACATGATGTATTGTTACACCATGTAGGAGCAGTATAGACCTAGTCTGTTCATTATATACATCTACATGATGTATTGTTACACCATGTAGGAGCAGTATAGACCTAGTCTGTTCATTATATACAGCTACATGATGTATTGTTACACCATGTAGGAGCAGTATAGACCTAGTCTGTTCATTATATACATCTACATGATATATTGTCACACCATGTAGGAGCAGTATAGACCTAGTCTGTTCATTATATACATCTACATGATGTATTGTTACACCATGTAGGAGCAGTATAGACCTAGTCTGTTCATTATATACATCTACATGATGTATTTTTAGTCCATGTAGGAGCAGTATCGACCGATAGTAGATGGCTACTTATTTAGATGTTGTTTGACTTAACCTCTATGGGCTAGGTGGGACGCTAGCGTCCCCCCCGTGGTGCACTCCATCAACAGCAGGTGCATTTCAAGAGCGGCAAATTTGAATCCAAATAAATGTCAAAATTCAAATTTTTCAAACATACAACTATTTTACACCCTTTGAAAGATAAACATCTCCTTAATCTAACCACGTTTTACGATTTCAAAAAGGTTTTACGGCGAAAGCATAAATTTAGAGTATGTTAGGACAGTACATTTACAAGAGTTGTGTGTAATGTTTTGTCAATTCAAAGACAGGGCCACCAAAACCATAAAACCAGCTAAAATGATGCACTAACCTTTTACAATCTCCATCAGATGACACTCCTAGGACATTATGTTAGACAATGCATGCATTTTTAGTTCTATCAAGTTCATATTTATATCCAAAAACAGCGTTTTACTATGGCATTGATGTTGAGGAAATCGTTTCCCTCCAATAACCGGCAGTCAAGTCAACACCACAAATTAAATAATTAAAATTAGAAAACATTGGTAAAATATTATATTGTCATTTAAAGAATTATGGATTTACATCTCTTGAACGCAATCAACTTGCCAGATTTAAAAATAACCTTACTGGGAAATCACACTTTGCAATAATCTGAGCACTGCGCCCAGAAAAATACGCGTTGCGATACAGACTAGACGTCATGTTGGGGAGATCTAAAATCGAAAATACTATGTAAATAATCCATTACCTTTGATTCTCTTCATCAGATGTCACTTCCAGGTATCACAGGTCCATAACGAATGTAGTTTTGTTCAAAAAAGCTCATCATTTATGTCCAAAAATCTCCGTCTTGTTAGCACATGATCTAAGCCAGCCGGACTTCTCGTCATGAACGAGGGGAAAAAATATATTTACGTTCGTTCAAACATGTCAAACGTTGTATAGCATAAATCATTAGGGCCTTTTTTAACCAGAACATGAATAATATTCAAGGTGGACGAATGCATACTCTTTTATAACGTATTGGAACGAGGGTACCCAACATGAACTCGCGCGCCAGGTGTCTAATGGGCCATCATCGTTCCATGGCTCTTGTTCGGTCAGATCTCCCTCCAGAAGACTCAAAACACTTTGTAAAGGCTGGTGACATCTAGTGGAAGCAATAGGAAGTGCCAAAATATTCATCAGCCCCTGTGTTTTTCTATGGGATAGGTTTAAAGGTAATACAACACATCAGGTATCCACTTCCTGTCAGAAAATGTCTCAGGGTTTTGCCTGCCAAATGAGTTCTGTTATACTCACAGACACCATTCAAACAGTTTTAGAAACTTTAGAGTGTTTTCTATCCATATATAATAAGTATATGCATATTCTAGTTACTGGGTAGGATTAGTAACCAGATTAAATCGGGTACATTTTTTTATCCAGCCGTGCAAATACTGCCCCCTAGCCCTAACAGGTTAATTAAACTGCCTTAAATGTGCTGTGGTAAACATGTTTTATTCTCACTAATCAACCAACACATCCCTGTGTTTGTATGTCTCAATATAATAGTATTATTTAATTAAATCCATGTAAAATAATCTTTGTCTGAAAATAAAATCTGATCCTCAACTGCGTTTCCCTCCAGTGAGCAGACGGCGATGTGCGCCTTTCAGGCGATGCTGCAGCGTGACGTATAATCTAGTGGACGGTTCTTCATAAACAGCTCGTCAACCACCTCGGTAGCTTGCTAGCCAACATAGCCGAAAGAATCAAGCTATTTATACGCTTTCGGTCTATATTAGCTACTGTGTTTTAGACACACTTCTGTCGTATCTACTTGTTAACCTATTTAATTTAATATTACGTTATTTTTTATTAGTCAGCTATAGTAGCTGGCTGGTTAAGTTAGCATTAGCCTAGTCGCTAATGATAGCTAGCTAGCTAGCTAACATCCCCGAACATGAGCTCCCTAAACTACTCCCCTCCTGTTAAAGAAGAGGAGGTCTGCTGGACGGAGAAAGAAGCTCTGGGGCTGAACATTGTCATGAAAGAGGAGAAGGAAGAAGAGGATGTTACAGTAAAACAAGAAGTAGAGGGTGAGGCTGTTACAGTGAAAGAAGAAGAGAAAGACGTTTCAGTTAAACAAGAGGAAGAAGAGGATGATGCTGTTTTTGGAGTGAAGAAGGAAGGAGAGATTACTGTCACATTGCAAGATGAAGAGGAGGAGATAGGAGATCTGATTAACACCAGTAAGTACCGCCTTCAATTAGTTTTAAACTTTGGATATTCGGAGTTGGCTCATCAATACCTCTTCAACGGAGGGCCCTGGGATGATGACTGATATGTCTAGAATCAGACGACGTTCCGTTTCCAAAAAGTGACTTAACATATATATTTGAGGAGGGTCTATCTGCTGACCGCAGACTGGGGGGCCACGGCATGTAGTGATTTTAATGTAGTGATGTTTTACTACACACCGTGCCCCCCAATAGAGCCATGTGAGAGTTGGGTTGGCTACACCAAAGATTATGGATATAATGACAAGATGTCTCTCCGCCCTAACAAGGGGAGTCGTTGTCCACAAAGCTGCACTGTGGGTTGTCTATCTCCCACCTATCCTGTCTTTGGATTGGTGGATACATCTTATTATTGTAATCTATTGTTTATATTCTATGAGGGTTGTTGACATCAACCACCTGTATTCAATGGAGAGAGATGCTAAGCTACTAGCATGAATATGCATAGCGATCTGGAGACAACTCCAATAGTGTTTTTATCAAAGTTGTCGGTATGTCACGTGTCCACGTAACAACTTAATCATTACGAAACTTCTGTTAGATCAAGTAAACCTCACGTAGCAAATACGCCATTCATTTTGTTGTTGACCAAATTCAACACTTTCCACATTGGGTTGATAATTGTTTCCACTTGGATACAACCAACTGTAACCTACTGGCATGACCTAGAGAGATACAACCTACTGTAACCTACTGGCATGACCTAGAGAGTTACAACCTACTGTTACCTACTGGCATGTCCTAGAGAGTTACAATCTACTGTAACCTACTGGCATGACCTAGAGAGATACAACCTACTGTAGCCTACTGGCATGACCTAGAGAGATACAACCTACTGTAACCTACTGGCATGACCTAGAGAGTTACAACCTACTGTAGCCTACTGGCATGACCTAGAGAGATACAACCTACTGTAACCTACTGGCATGACCTAGAGAGTTACAACCTACTGTAACCTACTGGCATGACCTAGAGAGATACAACCTACTGTAACCTACTGGCATGACCTAGAGAGTTACATACTACTGGCATGACCTAGAGAGATACAGCCTACTGTATTCTTTCTACCAATTGATTGGTTGAAATTTTATGACGTGTATTTGTTCATATAGACACACCCCATGTGTTTAATAAAATCAACTGTATGTGCAGAACTTGAACTGAACTGATGCTTCAAGCGTTTGATTAAATAATTAACACACACAAATTACTTGAGGAAGCCAGAGGTCAATATAACCAGAAGAAAATAACCAATTCCCCACCTGCTGCTGGCCTTCGTTAATTCTGACGTTATGCTCCTGAAGTTTCCGGTAAAATAGGCAAACTTTTTCCATTTCCGTTTGAAGTGCCAATTTATCTTACCATTTCTACCAATCAGCGTGCCAGTTATGAACGAGTTACAACACCTGTTTGGCTCCGCCACTTCCTGGGTCGGTGAAGTGAGGTATTAAATTTAAGGATTAAATCATTTAACCTGTTGGGTCTAGGGGGCAGCATTTGCACGTCTGGATAAAAAAAATGTACCCGATTTAATCTGGTTACTAATCCTACCCAGTAACTAGAATATGCATATACTTATTATATATGGATAGAAAACACTCTAAAGTTTCCAAAACTGTTTGAATGGTGTCTGTGAGTATAACAGAACTCATTTGGCAGGCAAAACCCTGAGACATTTTCTGACAGGAAGTGGATACCTGATGTGTTGTATTGATTTTAAACCTATCCCATTGAAAAACACAGGGGTTTAGGAATATTTTGGCACTTCCTATTGCTTCCACTAGATGTCACCAGCCTTTACAAAGTGTTTTGAGTCTTCTGGAGGGAGATCTGACCGAACAAGAGCCATGGAACGGTGATGTCCCATTAGACACCTGGCGCGCTACTTCATGTTGGGTACCCTCGTTCCAATACGTTATAAAAGGCTATGCATTCGTCCACCTTGAATATTATTCATGTTCTGGTTAAAAAAGGCCCTAATGATTTATGCTATACAACGTTTGACATGTTTGAACGAACGGAAATATATTTTTTCCCCTCGTTCATGACGAGAAGTCCGGCTGGCTTACATCATGTGCTAACGAGACGGAGATTTTTGGACATAAATGATGAGCTTTTTTGAACAAAACTACATTCGTTATGGACCTGTGATACCTGGAAGTGACATCTGATGAAGAGAATCAAAGGTAATGGATTATTTACATAGTATTTTCGATTTTAGATCTCCCCAACATGACGTCTAGTCTGTATCGCAACGCGTATTTTTCTGGGCACAGTGCTCAGATTATTGCAAAGTGTGATTTCCCAGTAAGGTTATTTTTAAATCTGGCAAGTTGATTGCGTTCAAAAGATGTAAATCTATAATTCTTTAAATGACAATATAATATTTTACCAATGTTTTCTAATTTTAATTATTTAATTTGTGACGCTGACTTGACTGCCGGTTATTGGAGGGAAACGATTTCCTCAACATCAATGCCATAGTAAAACGCTGTTTTTGTATATAAATATGAACTTGATAGAACTAAAAATGCATGCATTGTCTAACATAATGTCCTAGGAGTGTCATCTGATGGAGATTGTAAAAGGTTAGTGTATCATTTTAGCTGGTTTTATGGTTTTGGTGACCCTGTCTTTGACTTGACAAAACATTACACACAACTCTTGTAAATGTACTGTCCTAACATACTCTAAATTTATGCTTTCGCCGTAAAACCTTTTTGAAATCGTAAAACGTGGTTAGATTAAGGAGATGTTTATCTTTCAAATGGTGTAACATAGTTGTATTTTTGAAAAATTTGAATTTTGACATTTATTTGGATTCAAATTTGCCGCTCTTGAAATGCACCTGCTGTTGATGGAGTGCACCACAGGTGGCACGCTAGCGTCCCACCTAGCCCCAAGAGGTTAACCTGTTATGGATAGGGGGCAGTATTTTCACGGCCGGATAAAAAACGTACCCGATTTAATCTGATTATTACTCCTGCCCAGAAACTAGAATATGCATATAATTATTAGCTTTGGATAGAAACCACTCCAAAGTTTCTAAAACTGTTTGAATGGTGTCTGTGAGTATAACAGAACTCATTTGGCAGGCCAAAACCTGAGAAGATTCTGTACAGGAAGTACCCTGTCTGACCATTTCTTGGCCTTCTTGATCATCTCTATCCAAAACAAGGGATCTCTGCTGTTACGTGACACTTCCTACGGCTCCCATAGGCTCTCAGAAGGCGGCAAAAAGCTGAATCGTGGCTTTGCAGGCCCTGGCTGATAAACAGTAGCGCATTTTGATAGTGGTCGAACAGAGTACAGAGACTGGCGCACGCGTGCCCCATGTTTTTATTCTTTCGTCTTTGAACGTAAACAACGACTCCCGGTCGGAATATTATCGCTTTTTTACGAGAAAAATAGCATAAAAATAGATTTTAAACAGCGGTTGACATGCTTCGAAGTACGGTAATGGAATATTTATAATTTTTTTGTCACGAAACGCGTCGGGCGTGTAACCGTTCGTCACCCTTGGATAGTGTCTTGAATGCACGAACAAAACGCCGCTATTTGGATATAACAATGGATTATTTTGAACCAAACCAACATTTGTTATTGAAGTAGCAGTCCTGGGAGTGCATTCTGACGAAGAACAGCAAAGGTAATCCAATTTTTCTTATAGTAAATCGGAGTTTGGTGAGGGTCAAACTTGATGGGTGTCAAAATAGCTAGCCGTGATGGCTGGGCTATCTACTCAGAATATTGCAAAATGTGCTTTCACCGAAAAGCTATTTTAAAATCGGACATATCGAGTGCATAGAGGAGTTCTGTATCTATAATTCTTAAAATAATTATGTTTTTTGTGAACGTTTATCGTGAGTAATTTAGTAAATTCACCGGAAGTGTTCGGTGGGAATGCTAGTTCTGAACGTCACATGCTAATGTAAAAAGCTGTTTTTTGATATAAATATGAACTTGATTGAACAAAACATGCATGTATTGTATAACATAATGTCCTAGACGTGTCATCTGATGAAGATCATCAAAGGTTAGTGCTGCATTTAGCTGTGGTTTGGGTTTATGTGACATTATATGCTAGCTTGAAAAATGGGTGTCTGATTATTTCTGGCTGGGTACTCTGCTGACATAATCTAATGTTTTGCTTTCGCTGTAAACCCTTTTTGAAATCGGACAGTGTGGTTAGATTAACGAGAGTCTTGTCTTTAAAATGGTGTAAAATAGTCATATGTTTGAAAAATTGAAGTTTTGGGATTAGTCTATGTTGTTGTTAGACCTACTGTAGGACCCATAAAGTCACCTATGTTATTGTTAGGTGAGATTATAGACCATTTTGGCATACACTTAGTGGACAAAACCTCATTGTCAGGCTGATGTCAGGCTGATGGAAAACTAGCCAATGATCATTTTACTGGTTGAAGTCGTTTTTAAATATAAAGTAGTACATTTGACAATAACACAAACATTATATTAAATCAGGACATTCAAACGAGCCTTACAATTATAATCCAAAGTAGTGTCAAATGATGATAATAATAATCATAATCAACCTGTAAATTGAGGCTATTTTTGCTGTCAGCCTATGAGAACTCCCCTGAGTTTCCCCGACGGTGGTGAATTAGTGAATAGACACAGAGCTTAATGTGAGTTTCCTTGAGTAGCACTCCTGATCTAGTGCTGTAATATTCAGAATACATTGTGAAAACTAATCTTTGCTCACCATTTTTTAAATATATATATTTTTTTCACCCCTTTTTTCTCCCCAATTGGTACTTACAGTCTTGTCTCATCGCTGCAACTCCCATACGGACTCTGGAGAGGCGAAGGTCGAGAGCCCTGCGTCCTCCGAAACACAACCCAACCTAGCCGCGCTGGTTCTTGACACAATGCCCATCCAACCCGGAAGCCAGCAGCACCAATGTGTCGGGGGAAACACCGTACACCTGGCGACCTGGTCAGTGTGCACTGCGCCCGGCCCGCCACATGAGTCGCTAGTGCGCGATGAGACAAGGATATCCCTGCCGGCCAAACCCTCCTCTAACCCGGACGACGGTGGGCCAATTGTGCGTCGCCCCATGGGCCTCCCGGTCGCGGCCGGCTGCAACAGAGCTTGGACTCGAACCCAGATCTCTAATGGCACAGCTTAGGCCACTTGCTCACCATTTTTGCTCCAGGCAGATATACTACATCCATAACTAGCGGTTTCTGCATTAGCAGGGAGGTGTTTCTGCAATCAAATTGTGTGTGCATCGCCCTTGTCGCAATTTTAGCAAACAGAGAAAGGTGCCTATATTTGAGAACAAAAGTCGCCTGGCACACTGCTTAGGAGTTCAACACCTTTTACTTATTTCTAGTTACTACTAATGTGAAAACAAGACTAAATATGACTATTGTTGCTCACTTGACTGTCTTAAGACAATTGTCAAGTAATTTTAACATTCATTACAGACGTCAATTGTTGTACAGTATCATGGCTACGCTGTTGGCATCACCTTTTTCAGTGGATTTCTGCTGTTGTGAGCCTTTAACTATCTGTCTGACTTGTTCACACAGGAGAGAGACGTGACTATCATGGATCCTCTGGGGAGCCTCAACATCATGATGCTAACGAGTCAGAGAAGAGTCTGTCCAGATTCTATCACCTCAAGAAACACCAGCAGAGACCGACAGGGAAGAAATCTATCTGCTGCTCTGACTGTGGAAAACATTGCAAATCTTCATCAGAACTTAAAATACACCAGCGAACACACACAGGAGAGAAATCTCACCACTGTTTTGATTGTGGGAAGAGTTACTTAAGATTAAAAGCACTAAAAGTACACCTGAGAATTCACACGGGAGAGAAACCTTACAGCTGTGATCAATGTGGGAGGAGTTTTACTACATCTTTCTCTCTGACTCTACACCAGAGAATACACACAGGAGAGAAACCATACAGCTGTACTCAATGTGGGAAGAGTTTTACTCAGTCAAGCAACCTGTTATCACACCAGAGAACACACACAGGGGAGAAACCTTATAGCTGTGATCAATGTGGGAAGACTTATATTTCATCTTGCCATCTGACTAGACACCAGCGAGTACACACAGGAGAGAAACCTTATAGCTGTAATCAATGTGTGAAGAGTTTTACTCGGCCAGACAGCCTGATATCACACCAGAGAACACACACAGGAGAGAAACCTTATATCTGTGATCAATGTGGGAAGAGTTTTGCTGCATCTGGCTCTCTGACTCTACACCAGAAAACACACACAGGAGAGAAACCTTATAACTGAGGTCAATGTCGGAATAATTTTACTACATCTGGCTGTCTCTCCAGATCAAAACACCTCAATAAACACCTGCAGAGATCCACAGGGAAGAGAACTCACTGCTCCTCTGACTGTGGGAAGAAATTCACCTCTTCATCAGGCATTAAAATTCATCAGAGAATCCACACAGGAGAGAAATCTTTTAGCTGTACTCAATGTGGGAAGAGTTTTACTTCATCTGGATATCTTACTTTTCACCAGAGAACACACACAGGAGAGAAACCTTATAGCTGTGATCAGTGTGACAAGAGATTCTCCGGTAAAAGACATCTGATCAAACATCAGAAAATACATGAATGAGTTGTTTCATGATATCAATGAATTAATGTCACAATGTAGAATGTTTTATCATTGTAGTAGTATTATTTTAATAGTGTCACAATGTAGAATGTTTTAACATTGTAGTAGGAGTATTTTAATTATGTCACAATGTAGAACCCTAAACGTTTGTCCCCTGTTCTATTGATTTCAACATGATATGGATATTAGCCTCAGGGGGAAAATCCAGGCTCTGAAATGGAAGAGTACTATTTATGAGATTTAATAAAAAGTGACTAACAAAAAAAGAGTTGTGTTACACTTACCATGTTGGTTACGCACTTGAATCAAAATGTATCTGGCTGTTTTCTACAAATTGTCCTCTAACCAGGGATGTACACATTATTATTTTTGAGCTGTTAGTTTTAACATGACGTGCAACCTCATCTCCCTCCTCTCGGCACAATTTATTTCAACATGATATCGATGAGTTATGACAAATAAGTGTTGTGTTCCTTTGTTTAGTGACCCCTACATTTAAATGCATCATTCCAAAATATAGCTGACTGTCTTCTGCAGGTTGTCCTCTAACCAGTGAGGTAAAAGATATCTCCATTTCCATGTGTTTTTAGTTTTGTTGTGTTAGTTTCAGGAGCAGATTCAACCTGATTTCCCCCCAAATGGATATAAGATTTGTGTTTTGCGTTTAGCTAGTGCGTTGCTATGGATCTTTATTTATTTTGACTGCATGTTTTTCCGTATTGGAGATTAATTTTGTTTGGGCTCGTTCCAAGCTTATATTTTGGGTTGGATATTGCATCCAATTAACATTTTAATCATTCGTTTTTCAGTTTAGTCTTGTGTTTTTTATCCTCTTATGTTTGTTGTGTACTAAATATTTCTGTTTATTTTCAATGTTTTTAAAAATCTTTTTCCTGTGAAGCCATTGTGTTGCATCCATGTCTGACATGTGCTGTATAAATAAAGCTTGATTTGATTTGAACATATAATAAAACAAATTTACCCAATGACTGACCAATCAACAAACTATTGGTCCACCTTAGTATGAAAAACTGTATCAATCCCATTTTTCCAGCCTGCTGAAGGCGTGGTGGAGTGGTAAACACCACCCCCGGCTCTACCAGGGGCTTGAGGTGGTCTCCCACAGCTCTGCTTATGTCATGTTCTGTGGCCTTGCTGTTACATTTCTGACTGTCCCTGCAACACAGAAACACATTTAGTCATATTATATAGAACACTCAAAGTAATGGATATGGAGCATCTATGGCCTCAGTTACACCTGGCACCTAAATGTGACTTCTGTCATCCGATCACTCCAAGCTGCATTAGGTTCAGATCTACCAGGATGGGCCTTTGACATAGTCTGGATGCAGTCCGGCCATTGAATATGCATAAGCAATGTAAAGATATGCTGGGAAAAGTACATTTTACACAAATGACCTTCATAAATCAAATGTTGTTGGTCACATACAGGTGTTCAGCAGATGTTATTGCGGGTGTAGCGAAATGCTTGTCCACAACAAATACCTAATACACACAAATCTAAGTAAAGGAATGGAATTAGGAATATATAAATATATGGATAAACAATGTCAGAGCAGCATAGACTGAGATACAGTTTATACATATGAGATGAGAAATGGAAGATATTTAAACATTATTAAAGGGACATTATTAAAGTGACTAGTGTTCCATTTATTAAAGTGGCCAATGATGTCAAGTCTATATGTAGGCTGCAGCCTCTCTGTGCTATTTAACAGTCTGATGGCCTTGAGATAGAAGCTGTTTTTCAGTCTTTCGGTCCCAGCTTTGATGCATCTGTACTGATATCGCCTTCTGAATGATAGCGGGTGAACAGGCAGTGGCTCAGGTGGCTCGGGTAATAACAAAAAACATGTATGTATGCCTAAGGGGAAATTCACTTTCATACAGCTTAAAGGGGTGAGAAATTACACCGATATCAGTGGACAATTTGCACTAATGTAAATAAATATAGATGATGGAACATATTCCCTTTTGCTGACGTGATGAACCGCTAAGGGGACATAAATATTTACCATCTAAACCATGTGTGACCTCTCACCTCTCTGGCTGTAGAAGTGTTCTTCCTAACCAGTCCCTCAACAGCTCTCTGACTGAGCTCCACCCTCACTGGGTCTTCAGAGGAGAGGAAGGCTGAGGAGGGATGGAAGGATGAATGGATCAGTCAGTCAATAAAGTGTAGAGCTGCTGTCTATGCTGTCTGACAAAATCACTATTTTAGTAGTTCATTAAAGTAAATAAGGCTTTATGACTGCTGAATACCAACTATCAATCACTTAGATCATGTATTTTCAGGTAGAGATACATCCTTGGGACGTCCCTAGCCCGTTGAAGTTGACATTTAAAATGGTTAAGGTAGGGGATAAGGTTAGGGTTTAGGGTAGGGATGTCCCAAGGATCCCAGATAGCATTGACCATTGTGCATTCTTCTGTCTCTTTTACATAGCAGGTGATGGGTTCTGACTTCTGAACTTGAAAATATTAAATATCCTTATTATGTGAAATTGAATGAAACAATAATGTATGTTGATGCTAATATGATGTACAATATTCCATGATGTTTCTATATGATAACAATAGAGTAATATATTTAATATGATGTACAATATTCCATGATGTTTCTATATAACAATAGAGTAATATATTTAATATGATGTACAATATTCCATGATGTTTCTATATGATAACAATAGAGTAATATATTTAATATGATGTACAATATTCCATGATGTTTCTATATGATAACAATACAGTAATATATTTAATATGATGTACAATATTCCATGATGTTTCTATCTGATAACAATAGAGTAATATATTTAATATGACAAATACTATTTTTTAACCGTTTCACAAATTCATTTTAATTAACTTAATCATTATGATTCAACATCAGTTCACCGTCTCACCTCATACTGTATTGGAGCAGCAGCAGCTGACTGCCCAGTTCACCGTCTCACCTCATACTGTGTTGGAGCAGCAGCAGCTGACTGCCCAGTTCAACATCAGTTCACCGTCTCACCTCATACTGTATTGGAGCAGCAGCAGCTGACTGCCCGGTTCAACATCAGTTCACCGTCTCACCTCATACTGTATTGGAGCAGCAGCAGCTGACTGCCCAGTTCAACATCAGTTCACCGTCTCACCTCATACTGTATTGGAGCAGCAGCAGCTGACTGCCCAGTTCAACATCAGTTCACCCTCTCACCTCATACTGTATTGGAACAGCAGCAGCTGACTGCCCAGTTCAACATCAGTTCACCATCTAGGTTTGGATTATTTCCTCAACTATATTCTTTCCCATATATTGTATATCGTTTCCATAAAGCCAACATGGCTTTACACTCATTAACCTAAGTTTCCAATCTACATGTACAACTAGCTAACGTTAGCTTCGTTAACTAACTAACTAACTAACTAACTAACTAACTAACTAACTAACTAAGGACGGTGACCTGTCCAGACCAGATGTTACAACGAACTGAATCGTCAATGGAGGTCTTCCTCTTTATATAGCCTGCTACAGCATGCAATACTATTAACTCACAAGGGGGCATAACGTTACATGTACAATACTATCCCATTTTGGAAACGTTACATGTACAATACTATCCCATTTTGGAAACGTTACATGTACAATACTATCCCATTTTGGAAACGTTACATGGACAATACTATCCCATTTTGGAAACGTTACATGGACAATACTATCCCATTTTGGAAACGTTACATGGACAATACTATCCCATTTTGGAAACGTTACATGTACAATACTATCCCATTTTGGAAACGTTACATGTACAATACTATCCCATTTTGGAAACGTTACATGGACAATACTATCCCATTTTGGAAAAGTTACATGTACAATACTATCCCATTTTGGAAACGTTACATGGACAATACTATCCCATTTTGGAAACGTTACATGTCCGCCCCCTTGTGGAGGGAAATTAATATCTTAGATGGTACAGAACATGGACACAATGCAATTGGGATCAAGAAGAAGGTACAGATATGTTGTAGGACAGCTGCATTTGAAGTGTACATTTAACCTACATAGCAGTCAATACAAACTGACATCTATTAGCATACAAATGTGTGCAAATTATCTTTTCAGATCTTCTCAGAAATGAATCAAGTCCATGGAATGGATATAGACAAAAATATAATTCAAGGACTATCAGAGGTAGAGAGGCGAGGCAGGGGTGAGGACATCATCTTGCTATTTTGACAGTCCCTGAAGGACAATACAGAAGAGGTATTTGCTCTTATTCCTTCCTTTTCTCTAATGTATTTTGTAATAAAATTAGCAAGTGTAGTAAGATCATTGCTTTACTTTATTAGGACTGGAGACCACAGCAGTGATTCTGCTCTTGCCCTACCTCTTCAATGAGGACCCGAGTGGCCTTTATGTCCGTGACAAGGTATGCCTCTGCACCAATCATCTGTTTCTTCATAAACATAGGTGTGCATGCTTATATAAAACTACAGCTGAACATTTGTTATGTTCTTTGTTAATTGTTTGTGTATTAATCATTTCTTACTTTTGTTGACACAGATTTCACCGCTCTTCACTCCTTTACTGCACATCGGTGGAAATCCATTTCACCATGAGAGTGAAATCCCGCTGGCCTTTGATGGGGAGAACATCCAGGCCCTAGAGGACGTCCCCATGGGACTTGGGGCTCTGCTACGACTGTATTTTTTATTTTCCCTTACATTTCCCCAAAATGTCAGAAGAACACTTATGTTGTTAAGTTACTGTGTTCTGGGGATCAGAGAAGTTGGGGTGAAGTTACCAGGGCCGGTCATAAAGATGGAAAACTTCCTGACATAACTAAGTGGATACGATATACACACTAAAGCTGAAAAATCTGTATTTAGCATCAAGTCTACAATATTGTTAGTTTACCTATGATTCATTTTTAATGTTATTTTTATTGTACATCATTATTATTTATATATTTTAAATGTCATGAAAAGCACTATACAAAGTAAATGTATTATTTATTAGGGTCTGACATGTCTGCAGAAATGTTGCAATTTGTTTATGTGTTTTGTAAATATGAATTCACATTTGTGGTGCCACTAAATAAACAATGAATTATTTAAATCAATATTGTCAATATTGTTGTTATTAAAATATGTTTTTTATAATGCAGGGAGGGTGGACCGAGAGTTAAAATAATTAACCCCAAAATGTTCTTTGAGGAACTTATAGGGGTTCCCCCACAGTTTCAATGTTCAATTTGAAGAACCCCTAAACTCCAGGAACCTTTACGGGACGCTTCTTCAACATCAACAGCTAGTCAGACACCTTGGTTCACTCTAACTTTATGGAAAAAGGTTTATTCAATAAATCTAGCAACTCCTCTCATACTGGGAAGAACCCTACGCCTTAAGGGCAGTTTTATTTCAATTAAGGTACCCGGACGTTTTATAGTTTCATCCTTAGGGCAACTTACCCTAAAGTGGACACACTCCCATCAGTTTCTGAGACAACTGCCCAGACTTTGTAGACAGTTTAATAATGCTTAAACCTCATCTTTATCAAATAATCCATTAAAGATACCAACTCAAAACCTACGTTCGTCTACATATGGGTTGTTTAAATTGTATCTAATTATATTCCCAGTATTACTTCATCAAACCTCTAGTAATCGATTATACACACATACAATTCATCATATTTTCATATATTCACAGAATCCATATAAAACGTAAGAAATTCTCAGGTAGTCACGACAACCATTCCATTTGCTTTTTCAGGGACTCTCCATAGCAACGAAGCATCTCTCCAAACATCCTCCCAGCAGAACAAAAAATAAACTTTTGTTTCCCAGACAATGACCATGGGATCCTCAACGGTTCTCTAACCTCCCAGAGACCACGGCAAAATCAAGCCTCCCAGGAACTATAGACCTTCCGCTGCTTTCTAAAATATCATCCCGCTTATTATCCACATTTCAATCATCTGATTCAGCATATTTCTATGTTACTATCCAAACATCAGATTAAGACTCATTTCCACAACTCTCATATCACAGTCACACAACTCTCATATCACAGTCACACAACTCTCATACCACAGTCACACAACTCTCATACCACAGTCACACAACTCTCATATCACAGTCACACAACGCTCATACCACAGTCACACAACTCTCATATCACAGTCACACAATGCTATTCCCAAACATACCTAATCAATTAGTTGTTTTTCAACAATATTTTAACCTGCAGGAATATTTTCACATTTATCTAATGGTTAGTTCCTAGGATAATGAAACTCATACATTTACATCTTTCAATACTTCTAAAATGGGGTACAGGTTTAAAATAATTCCAGGTGCACCGTACCATCTTATACTATATCACAAATGGTCTTAACTAGTAAACACAGATTCTAGTTTTCATCCAGTTCACAGATAGCTGACTCAGCCTCAGAGCCTCCTGACTGGGCCCTGTTTACACCTCCACACAGGAAAACACACTCAGAGCCTCCTGACTGGGCCCTGTTTACACCTCCACACAGGAATACACACTCAGAGCCTCCTGACTGGGCCCTGTTTACACCTCCACACAGGAATACACACTCAGAGCCTACTGACTGGGCCCTGTTTACACCTCCACACAGGAATACACACTCAGAGCCTCCTGACTGGGCCCTGTTTACACCTCCACACAGCAATACACACTCAGAGCCTACGAGGCTTTTCTAAAAACTCCACTTTGCGTGTTTCACTCACCTCTTTTTTTAAACTACGTTGGAGATGTGGTATCCACTATATATACTATACTGATGGTATCCACTATATATACTATACTGATGGTATCCACTATATACACTATACTGATGGTATCCACTATATATACTATACTGATGGTATCCACTATATATACTATACTGATGGTATCCACTATATATACTATACTGATGGTATCCACTATATATACTATACTGATGGTATCCACTATATATACTATACTGATGGTATCCACTATATATACTATACTGATGGTATCCGCTATATATACTATACTGATGGTATCCACTATATATACTATACTGATGGTATCCACTATATATACTATACTGATGGTATCCACTATATATACTATACTGATGGTATCCACTCGGCTCGCTGCCTCTCAGATCAAAGGTTGGTCCATTTGTCCTGTTCCCGAAGTGTGGTCTCCCTGAGATCCCAAGTTAGAGGGATCCCTGGCGCACCATTTACCCAGGTCGTCAGGAGCGGTCACCAAGTGAAGATTCACATCCCCATCGCCAATTGTGGTGAATTTCTTTAATATTAATTGAGACAAACTTATCACACAAGTCAGAGTTATTCTTAAACTAAATCTTTATTCACTTATAAGGGAGCAGGTCAATACAACACACACATATAAAGTGAATCAATTGAGTGCCCTACGATAATGATGGCTGGTCGACAAATCACCCCCAGATGATTCATTGAGAGATGACCCACGGGACAAAAGTACAAAGGTCTTTTATAGCCCTTTCAACCTACATGACGAACAACAGATGTATAGAACGGGTCACAAGGTTAAGATTTGTATGAAAGATACTTATAATTCTCAGCAGACAGTATCTGCTGTAAAAACAGTACTCTTTGTGTAGAGACCAGGGTCTGGCCCTGGGGTCATCTCTCCCTGGTACCATATAGAACAGAAACATTAACTCATGTTCTGAAATGCGGTCTCTTTAGGTTTTATCACCCAAAATACATTGTAAATCTCCTGTCAGTGTTTTCTCCCAGAGGCCCATCCTCAGTAGAACACACAGACACAATAGTTCTAAGAACCCTCTATTCTGTTGCATCAAACAACCATTTGATGCAATAAAAGTATTATAACATAATCTTGCAGTTTTGCTCTCAGTGTCCACAAAAGAAAAACCCACACCAAACTTAAAGACAGGAAGTAGAACAACTAAAGGTGTTGACTCTCCACATGTATCAAGACAACTGGAGCACTGGGCCAGACACTCTTAAATAGAACCTGGACCAGCTCAGGTGAAACACCTTCCCACTAACGAGATGGACAAGCCAGCACAGGTGTAACACATACTGACTAACGAGGTGACACCAATCAGTGCGTCCTACGTGCTACATTCCAAACCTCAAAACAAAAATGGAAAAACCAAAGACGGTAACAACTTAAGAGAATGCTTACCAACAACAGAAAAAAACTTCCAATTCACATTATAATCAACTACAATGCTTCACCAATATAAACATGGTGTCCACTGGCTGTCAACAATTCAAGACAATATATATACACTTCTAGAACTCTAGTCTTCCTAAAACTCACTAGCTTCTAGAACTCTCGTCCCCTTGGAACGAGCCCAAACAAAACACATCTCCAATAAGGAAAAACATGCAGTCAAAATAAATTGTGATCCATGGCAACACACTGGCTAAACACAAAACACTCAACTTTTTAACTGCCCACCCTTGAGACAATCAGAAACCAAGTTGTCCTCACCACGGACATGTCTGATTTCAAGAGGAAACTCCTGCAATATCCATAGTAACTTTCCACCTCACTGCAGAGCTTGTCTCTCTTTTCAGGGTTCACTAGATAGGCATGTTGTTGGAACGGGGCCCAGTCCCCAATGTCATGCTCTAGTACATTTGGGTTTGCACATCTGAGAATGAACCCTGATATTCTAAAAGCAGGGTAACAATGTCAATATAATAGTCAGTTGGTTACATAAATAATTATTACTAAATGTTACATGAAATGTAAATATGAAATATTTGGTTGCATAGTCTTATTTTCAACAGCTTTTCAATTACATGTTGCTAGGTGGGATATCCCCAATATGCGAAAGGAGGAAGATGAGTTTACACGTCCTGTTAAAACGAACAGCTCAAAAACCACACGGAATCTGGGAATAATGTGTACATCCCTGGTTAGAGGACAATTTGTAGAAAACAGCTCGCTACATTTTGAAGTGTTGCATTTTGATTCAAGTGGGTCACTAACATGATAAGTGTAACACAACTCTTTTTTTGTTAGTCACTTTTTGTTAAATCTCATAAATAGTAACTCTTCCATTTCAGAGCCTGGATTTTCCCCCTGAGGCTAATATCCATATCATGCTGAAATCAATAGAACAGGGGACAAACGTTTAGGGTTCTACATTGTGACATCATTAAAATACTCCTACAATGTTAAAACATTCCACATTGTGAGATTTCATTTCATTGATATCATGAAACAATTCCTTCATGTATGTATTTTCTGATGTTTGATCAGAGTTCTTTTATCAGAGTATCTCTTGTCACATTGACCACAGCTATAAAGTTTCTCTCCTGTGTGTCTCCGCTGGTGTATAGTCAGATATCTAGATGTAGTAAAACTCTTCCCACATTGACCACAGCTATAAAGTTTCTCTCCTGTGTGTGTTCTCTGGTGTTGAGTCAGAGTGCTAGATGTAGTAAAACTCTTCCCACATTGACCACAGCTATAAGGTTTCTCTCCTGTGTGTGTTCTCTGGTGTGATACCAGATGGCCAGATTCACCAAAACTCTTCCCACATTGATCACAGATATAACGTTTCTCTCCTGTGTGTGTTCTCTGGTGCACTGTCAGCCCTCCAGATTGACCAAAACACTTCCCACATTGATCACAGCTATAAGATTTCTCTCCTGTGTGTATTCTCTGGTGTTGAGTCAGAGTGCCAAATGTAGTAAAACTATTCCCACATTGATCACAGCTATACGATTTCTCTCCTGTGTGTGTTCTCTGGTGTGCAGTCAGATTTCCAGACAAACCAAAACTCTTCCCACATTGATTACAGCTAAAAGGTTTCTCTCCTGTGTGTGTTCTCTGGTGTGCAGTCATATTTCCAGATAGACCAAAACTCTTCCCACATTGATTACAGCTATAAGGTTTCTCTCCTGTGTGTGTTCTCTGATGAATTTTAATGCCTGATGGGGAGGTGAATCTCTTCCCACAGTCAGAGCAGCAGTGAGTTCTCTTCCCTGTGGATGTCTGCAGGTGTTTATTGAGGTGTTCTGATATGGAGAGACTCTTCTCTGCCTCTTCAGCATCAAGAGGTTGTTGAGGCTCCCCAGAGGATCCACGATAGTCCCATATCTCTCCTGTGTGAACAACAAAGTCAGACAGATGGTTAAAGGCCCACAACAGCGGAAATCCACTGTAAAAGGTGATGCCAACAGCGGAGCCATGATGTTGGACAACAATTCACGTCTGTAATGAATGTTAAAATTATTTGATATTTGCCTTAAAATGAGCAAGAATAGTCATATTTTGTCTTGTTTTCACATTCGTAGTGACATCAATGATTGTAGGCTAGAAATAAGTTATTCATGTTGTTGAACCTCTAAGCAGTGTGCCAGACTAGTTTTGGTCTCCAATATAGGCCCCTTTCTGTGTTTGCTAAAATTGCGGCACGAGGGCAATTTGATTGCAGAAACTCCTCCCTGCTAATGAGGAAACCGATAGTTACGGATGTACGATATCTGCCTGGAGCAAAAATGGTGAGCAAAGATTTTAGTTTTTCACAATGTATTCTGAATGTGAATGGGGGAAATTCAGGGGAGTAACATCCATTTCCAGGTTGCTTATGAGTTCATTTCACACTACTTTGGATTATAATTGTAAGGCTCATTTGAATGTCCTGTTTAATAATTATTAATGCTTTAGCAAACATTTTATGTGTAATTATTGAAGAACTGCGTTAATGACAGTATCCATTTGGGTGTTGTCAATAAAGTTCAGATTTTATTTATTTATTTAACCAGGTAGGCCAGTTGAGAACAAGTTCTCATTTACAACTGCGACCTGGCCAGTATAAAGCAAAGCAGTGCGACACAAACAACACAGAGTTACAAGTGGGATAAACAAACGTACAGTCAATAACACGACAGAAAAATCTATATACAGTGTGTGCAAATGGATTAAGGAGGTAAGGCAATAAATAGGCCATAGTAGCAGAGTAATTACAATTTAGCAAATTAACCTCTATGGGCTAGGCGGGACGAATTCGTCCCACCTACGTAACAGCCACTTGAAGCCTGTGGCGCGATTTTCAAAACCTTAAAAATCCTATTACTTCAATTTCTCAAACATACGACTATTTTACAGCTATTTAAAGACAAGACTCTCGTTAATCTAACCACACTGTCCGATTTCAAAAAGGCTTTACAACGAAAGCAAAACATTAGATTATGTCAGCAGAGTACCAAGCCAGAAATAATCAGACACCCATTTTTCAAGCTAGCATATAATGTCACAAAAACCCAGAAGACAGCTAAATGCAGTACTAACCTTTGATGATCTTCATCAGATGACAACCCTAGGACATTATGTTATACAATACATGCATGTTTTGTTCAATCAAGTTCATATTTATATCAAAAAAAAGCCTTCTATAGCCTCTTTATCGAAAACAGAGGATCTCTGCTGTAACGTGACATTTTCTAAGGCTCCCATAGGCTCTCAGAAGGCGCCAGAATGTTGAATGATGACTCTGTAGTCCCTGGGCTAAAAACAGTAGCGCATTTGGATAGTGGTCGATCTGAGAACAATGACACGGGTGCGCGCGTGCACGTGAAGACACCATTTCTTCTGTCAGTCTTTGAACGAAAACAATGTCTCCCGGTCGGAATATTATCGCTATTTTACGAGAAAAATCGCATAAAAATTGATTTTAAACAGTGTTTGACATGCTTCGAAGTGCAGTAATGGAATATTTTGAAATCTTTTGTCACGATACGCGCCAGCGCATCACCCTTCGGATAGTGTCTTGAACGCAAGAACAAAACGCCGCTATTTGGATATAACTATGGATTATTCGGAACCAAAACAACATTGGGTGTAAAGTACAAGTCCTGGGAGTGCATTCTGACGAAGAACAGCAAAGGTAATCCAATTTTTCTTATAGTAAATCTCAGTTTGGTGAGTGCCAAAATTGGTAGGTGTCAAAATAGCTAGCCTGTGATGGCCGGGCTATCTACTCAGAATATTGCAAAATGTGCTTTCACCGAAAAGCGGACACCGCGATTGCATAAAGGAGTTCTGTATCTATAAATCTTAAAATAATTGTTATGTTTTTTGTGAACGTTTATCGTGAGTAATTTAGTAAATTCACCAGTAGTTTTCGGTGGGTATGCTAGTTCTGAGTCTGCCGATAAGAATACAGTGATTGACAGAGTCGAAATCCTTGGCCAGGTCGAAGAAGAGGGCTGTACAGTACTGTCTTTTATCGATGGCGGTTATGATATCATTTAGTACCTTGAGTGTGGCTGAGGTGCACCCGTGTCCAGCTCGGAAACCGGATTGCACAGCGGAGAAGGTACGGTGAGATTCGAAATGGTCAGTGATCTGTTTGTTAACTTGGATGTTGATGACTTTAGAAAGGCAGGGCATGATGGATATAGGTCTGTAACAGTTTGGGTCTAGAGTGTCACCCCCTTTGAAGAGGGGGATGACCGCGGAAGTGTTCCAATCTTTAGGAATCTCGGACGATACGAAAGAGAGGTTGAACAGACTAGTAATAGGGGTTGACACAATGGCGGCGGATAATTTTAGAAAGAGAGGGTCCAGGTTTTGCAACTCTTTCAGAACATCAGCTATCTGGATTTGGGTGAAGGAGAAGATGGGGAGGCTTGGGCAAGTAGCTGCGGGGGGTGGGGAGCTGTTGGCCGGGGTTGGGGTAGCCAGGAGGAAAGCATGGCCAGCCGTCGGGAAATGCTAATTGAAATTCTCAATTATTGTGGAGTTATCGGTGGTGAGTGTTTCCTAGCCTCAGTGCAGTGGGCAGCTGGAAGGAGGTGCTCTTATTCTCCATGGACCTTACAGTGTCCCAAAACTTTTTGGAGTTAGAGCGACAGGATAAAAATGTCTGTTTGAAAAAGCTAGCCTTTGCTTTCCTAACTGACTGTGAATTGGTTCCTGACTTCCCTGAAAAGTTGCATATCGCAGGCAGTATTCAATGCTAGTGCAGTACGCCACAGGATGTTTTTGTGCTGGTCGAGGGCAGTCAGGTATGGAGTGAACCAAGGGCTATATCTGTTCTTAGTTCTACATTTTTTGAAAGGGGCATGCTTATTTAAAGCATCAGACAAGTTACGTACATATAGTTGATTTTATTAAAACACATGGAGCGATTGGTAGAAAGAACAGATGTAATTGGTTGACCAAGATGTATTTTTGCAGCCTGCAGGTAGAAAATATCCTGATAAAAATAAATATCCTAGAAATCACATTGGCTGCACATGGCCTGTCTACAACAAACTGGAAACATTGTATCAACTGTCAACTGGGTCCTCTGAAACTTGTGATAGCAAGCTTGCAACATTGTATAAAATATTCTGGGTTTCCCGCGAAGTTTCCCGCAAAGGATAAGAAGTAATCAGGTATTTTATGACATTTCCACTGGATCAGAGCATTACATTTTTCCCTTTCATGCCGAGTGGAAATATTTTATGAAAATACTTTGAGGAACTATTGTCGTTTACTTGCTGTTTGAGGTGAAGAAAAATTTGCTTTGAGAAGCTCCACAACTCATTAGTGGTGGTGCATTAAGACAATCAGAAATACTATCAGACATCCCCAAATGGGCACATTTATAGACCTACATTTGCACACAGGCCAGGTAGACTAGTCCTACTTCTATATGTGTAACCAGGTAGACTAGTCCTACTTCTATATGGGTAACCAGGTAGACTAGTCCTACTTCTATATGTGTAACCAGGTAGACTAGTCCTACTTCTATATGTGTAACCAGGTAGACTAGTCCTACTTCTATATGTGTAACCAGGTAGACTAGTCCTACTTCTATATGTGTAACCAGGTAGACTAGTCCTACTTCTATATGTGTAACCAGGTAGACTAGTCCTACTTCTATATGTGTAACCAGGTAGACTAGTCCTACTTCTATATGTGTAACCAGGTAGACTAGTCCTACTTCTATATGTGTAATTAGGTAGACTAGTCCTACTTCTATATGTGTAACCAGGTAGACTAGTCCTACTTCTATATGTGTAACCAGGTAGACTAGTCCTACTTCTATATGGGTAACCAGGTAGACTAGTCCTACTTCTATATGGGTAACCAGGTAGACTAGTCCTACTTCTATATGTGTAACCAGGTAGACTAGTCCTACTTCTATATGTGTAACCAGGTAGACTAGTCCTACTTCTATATGGGTAACCAGGTAGACTAGTCCTACTTCTATATGGGTAACCAGGTAGACTAGTCCTACTTCTATATGGGTAACCAGGTAGACTAGTCCTACTTCTATATGTGTAACCAGGTAGACTAGTCCTACTTCTATATGGGTAACCAGGTAGACTAGTCCTACTTCTATATGTGTAACCAGGTAGACTAGTCCTACTTCTATATGTGTAACCAGGTAGACTAGTCCTACTTCTATATGTGTAACCAGGTAGACTAGTCCTACTTCTATATGTGTAACCAGGTAGAGTAGTCCTACTTCTATATGTGTAACCAGGTAGACTAGTCCTACTGCTATATGGGTAACCAGGTAGACTAGTCCTACTTCTATATGTGTAACCAGGTAGACTAGTCCTACTTCTATATGTGTAACCAGGTAGAGTAGTCCTACTTCTATATGTGTAACCAGGTAGACTAGTCCTACTTCTATATGGGTAACCAGGTAGACTAGTCCTACTTCTATATGGGTAACCAGGTAGACTAGTCCTACTTCTATATGTGTAACCAGGTAGACTAGTCCTACTTCTATATGGGTAACCAGGTAGACTAGTCCTACTTCTATATGTGTAACCAGGTAGACTAGTCCTACTTCTATATGGGTAACCAGGTAGACTAGTCCTACTTCTATATGGGTAACCAGGTAGACTAGTCCTACTTCTATATGTGTAACCAGGTAGACTAGTCCTACTTCTATATGGGTAACCAGGTAGACTAGTCCTACTTCTATATGTGTAACCAGGTAGACTAGTCCTACTTCTATATGTGTAACCAGGTAGACTAGTCCTACTTCTATATGTGTAACCAGGTAGAGTAGTCCTACTTCTATATGGGTAACCAGGTAGACTAGTCCTACTTCTATATGTGTAACCAGGTAGACTAGTCCTACTTCTATATGTGTAACCAGGTAGACTAGTCCTACTGCTATATGGGTAACCAGGTAGACTAGTCCTACTTCTATATGTGTAACCAGGTAGACTAGTCCTACTTCTATATGTGTAACCAGGTAGACTAGTCCTACTTCTATATGTGTAACCAGGTAGACTAGTCCTACTTCTATATGTGTAACCAGGTAGACTAGTCCTACTTCTATATGTGTAATTAGGTAGACTAGTCCTACTGCTATATGGGTAACCAGGTAGACTAGTCCTACTTCTATATGTGTAACCAGGTAGACTAGTCCTACTTCTATATGTGTAACCAGGTAGACTAGTCCTACTTCTATATGTGTAACCAGGTAGACTAGTCCTACTTCTATATGTGTAACAAGGTAGACTAGTCCTACTTCTATATGGGTAACCAGGTAGACTAGTCCTACTTCTATATGTGTAACCAGGTAGACTAGTCCTACTTCTATATGTGTAACCAGGTAGACTAGTCCTACTTCTATATGGGTAACCAGGTAGACTAGTCCTACTTCTATATGTGTAACCAGGTAGACTAGTCCTACTTCTATATGGGTAACCAGGTAGACTAGTCCTACTTCTATATGTGTAACCAGGTAGACTAGTCCTACTTCTATATGTGTAACCAGGTAGACTAATCCTACTTCTATATGTGTAACCAGGTAGACTAGTCCTACTTCTATATGTGTAACCAGGTAGACTAGTCCTACTTCTATATGTGTAACCAGGTAGACTAGTCCTACTTCTATATGTGTAACCAGGTAGACTAGTCCTACTTCTATATGTGTAACCAGGTAGACTAGTCCTACTTCTATATGGGTAACCAGGTAGACTAGTCCTACTTCTATATGGGTAACCAGGTAGACTAGTCCTACTTCTATATGTGTAACCAGGTAGACTAGTCCTACTTCTATATGGGTAACCAGGTAGACTAATCCTACTTCTATATGGGTAACCAGGTAGACTAGTCCTACTTCTATATGGGTAACCAGGTAGACTAGTCCTACTTCTATATGTGTAACCAGGTAGACTAGTCCTACTTCTATATGTGTAACCAGGTAGACTAGTCCTACTTCTATATGTGTAACCAGGTAGACTAGTCCTACTTCTATATGTGTAACCAGGTAGACTAGTCCTACCTCTATATGTGTAACCAGGTAGACTAGTCCTACTTCTATATGGGTAACCAGGTAGACTAGTCCTACTTCTATATGTGTAACCAGGTAGACTAGTCCTACCTCTATATGTGTAACCAGGTAGACTAGTCCTACTTCTATATGTGTAACCAGGTAGACTAGTCCTACTTCTATATGTGTAACCAGGTAGACTAGTCCTACTTCTATATGTGTAACCAGGTAGACTAGTCCTACTTCTATATGTGTAACCAGGTAGACTAGTCCTACTTCTATATGTGTAACCAGGTAGACTAGTCCTACTTCTATATGGGTAACCAGGTAGACTAGTCCTACTTCTATATGGGTAACCAGGTAGACTAGTCCTACTTCTATATGGGTAACCAGGTAGACTAGTCCTACTTCTATATGGGTAACCAGGTAGACTAGTCCTACTTCTATATGTGTAACCAGGTAGACTAGTCCTACTTCTATATGTGTAACCAGGTAGACTAGTCCTACTTCTATATGGGTAACCAGGTAGACTAGTCCTACTTCTATATGTGTAACCAGGTAGACTAGTCCTACTTCTATATGTGTAACCAGGTAGACTAGTCCTACTTCTATATGTGTAACCAGGTAGACTAGTCCTACTTCTATATGGGTAACCAGGTAGACTAGTCCTACTTCTATATGTGTAACCAGATAGACTAGTCCTACTTCTATATGGGTAACCAGGTAGACTAGTCCAACTTCTATATGCGTATTCAGGTGTGCGTCCTTACTCAACATTGACAGGAGTGTTTCAAACAAAAGACAATTAATAAATTGACAGAACTGACGCATCTTACGGGGTCAGGTCTGGGTGGTCTGCCAGGGGCCGTTTCATTTAGTATCTGTTTGGGTCGGTTGGGGAATGATTGTATTTCAACACCTGTTTGGCTCCACCCCTTCCTGGGTCTTTGAAGAGCGATATTAAATTGAATATGACCTAAGGCTCGTATTTCTGTGTTTATTATATTATAATTAAGTCTATGATTTGATCTTTGATAGAGCAGTCTGACTGAGCTGTGACTGAGTGGTGGTAGGCAGCAGCAGGCTCGTAAGCATTCATTTAAACATTCATTCAAACAGCACTTTCCTGCGTTTGCCAGTAGCTCTTCGCAATGCTTGAAGCACAGCTCTGTTTATGACTTCAAGCCTGTCAACTCCCAAGATTAGGCTGGCAATACTAAAGTGCCTATAAGAACATTCTGGGCGGCAGGGTAGCCTAGTGGTTAGAACGTTGGACTAGTAACTGAAAGGTTGCAAGTTCAAATCCCCGAGATGACAAGGTACAAATCTGTCGTTCTGCCCCTGAACAGGCAGTTAACCCACTAAAGGTAAGAAAATATATAAATTAAATAAATAAATAAAAATGTATATGAATTTCAAATGATATAGAGAGAAATAGTTATATGTTAAAAGCTTTTTTACATGGCACATATTGCACTTTTACTTTCTTCTCCAACACTGTGTTTTTGCACTATTTAAACCAAATGGAACATGTTTCATTATTTATTTGAGACTAAATAGATTTTATTGATGTATTATATTAAGTTAAAATAAGTGTTCATTCAGTATTGTTGTAGTTGTCATTATTACAAATATATATAAAAAATCGTCCAATTAATCGGTATTGGCTTATTTTGGTCTTCCAATAATCGGCTTCGGCGGTGAAAAATCATAATCGGTCGACCTCTACTATGTTATTGGTGGTGATGTTATGGGCCTCTACTATGTTATTGGTGGTGATGTTATGGGTGGACCTCTACTATGTTATTGGTGGTGATGTTATGGACCTCTACTATGTTATTGGTGGTGATGTTATGGGTGGACCTCTACTATGTTATTGGTGGTGATGTTATGGGTGGACCTCTACTATGTTATTGGTGGTGATGTTATGGACCTCTACTATGTTATTGGTGGTGATGTTATGGACCTCTACTATGTTATTGGTGGTGATGTTATGGGTGGACCTCTACTATGTTATTGGTGGTGATGTAATGGACCTCTACTATGTTATTGGTGGTGATGTTATGGACCTCTACTATGTTATTGGTGGTGATGTTATGGGTGGACCTCTACTATGTTATTGGTGGTGATGTAATGGACCTCTACTATGTTATTGGTGGTGATGTTATGGACCTCTACTATGTTATTGGTGGTGATGTTATGGAACTCTACTATGTTATTGGTGGTGATGTTATGGGTGGACCTCTACTATGTTATTGGTGGTGATGTTATGGACCTCTACTATGTTATTGGTGGTGATGTTATGGACCTCTACTATGTTATTGGTGGTGATGTTATGGACCTCTACTATGTTATTGGTGGTGATGTTATGGACCTCTACTATGTTATTGGTGGTGATGTTATGAACCTCTACTATGTTATTGGTGGTGATGTTATGGACCTCTACTATGTTATTGGTGGTGATGTTATGGGTGGACCTCTACTATGTTATTGGTGGTGATGTTATGGGTGGACCTCTACTATGTTATTGGTGGTGATGTTATGAACCTCTACTATGTTATTGGTGGTGATGTTATGGACCTCTACTATGTTATTGGTGGTGATGTTATGGACCTCTACTATGTTATTGGTGGTGATGTTATGGGTGGACCTCTACTATGTTATTGGTGGTGATGTTATGGGTGGACCTCTACTATGTTATTGGTGGTGATGTTATGGGTGGATCTCTACTATGTTATTGGTGGTGATGTTATGGGCCTCTACTATGTTATTGGTGGTGATGTTATGGGTGGACCTCTACTATGTTATTGGTGGTGATGTTATGGGTGGATCTCTACTATGTTATTGGTGGTGATGTTATGGGTGGATCTCTACTATGTTATTGGTGGTGATGTTATGGGTGGACCTCTACTATGTTATTGGTGGTGATGTTATGGACCTCTACTATGTTATTGGTGGTGATGTTATGGGTGGACCTCTACTATGTTATTGGTGGTGATGTTATGGGTGGACCTCTACTATGTTATTGGTGGTGATGTTATGGGTGGACCTCTACTATGTTATTGGTGGTGATGTTATGGGTGGACCTCTACTATGTTATTGGTGGTGATGTTATGGGTGGACCTCTACTATGTTATTGGTGGTGATGTTATGGACCTCTACTATGTTATTGGTGGTGATGTTATGGGTGGACCTCTACTATGTTATTGGTGGTGATGTTATGGGTGGACCTCTACTATGTTATTGGTGGTGATGTTATGGACCTCTACTATGTTATTGGTGGTGATGTTATGGACCTCTACTATGTTATTGGTGGTGATGTTATGGGTGGACCTCTACTATGTTATTGGTGGTGATGTTATGGACCTCTACTATGTTATTGGTGGTGATGTTATGGGCCTCTACTATGTTATCGTTGGTGATGTTATGGACCTCTACTATGTTATTGGTGGTGATGTTATGGATCTCTACTATGTTATCGTTGGTGATGTTATGGACCTCTACTATGTTATTGGTGGTGATGTTATGGACCTCTACTATGTTATTGGTGGTGATGTTATGGACCTCTACTATGTTATTGGTGGTGATGTTATGGACCTCTGCTATGTTATTGGTGGTGATGTTATGGGTGGACCTCTACTATGTTATTGGTGGTGATGTTATGGGTCTCTACTATGTTATTGGTGGTGATGTTATGGGTCGACCTCTACTATGTTATTGGTGGTGATGTTATGGGTGGACCTCTACTATGTTATTGGTGGTGATGTTATGGACCTCTACTATGTTATTGGTGGTGATGTTATGGGTGGACCTCTACTATGTTATTGGTGGTGATGTTATGGGTGGACCTCTACTATGTTATTGGTGGTGATGTTATGGGTGGACCTCTACTATGTTATTGGTGGTGATGTTATGGACCTCTACTATGTTATTGGTGGTGATGTTATGGGTGGACCTCTACTATGTTATTGGTGGTGATGTTATGGGCCTCTACTATGTTATTGGTGGTGATGTTATGGGTGGACCTCTACTATGTTATTGGTGGTGATGTTATGGACCTCTACTATGTTATTGGTGGTGATGTTATGGGTGGACCTCTACTATGTTATTGGTGGTGATGTTATGGGTGGACCTCTACTATGTTATTGGTGGTGATGTTATGGACCTCTACTATGTTATTGGTGGTGATGTTATGGACCTCTACTATGTTATTGGTGGTGATGTTATGGGTGGACCTCTACTATGTTATTGGTGGTGATGTAATGGACCTCTACTATGTTATTGGTGGTGATGTTATGGACCTCTACTATGTTATTGGTGGTGATGTTATGGGTGGACCTCTACTATGTTATTGGTGGTGATGTAATGGACCTCTACTATGTTATTGGTGGTGATGTTATGGACCTCTACTATGTTATTGGTGGTGATGTTATGGAACTCTACTATGTTATTGGTGGTGATGTTATGGGTGGACCTCTACTATGTTATTGGTGGTGATGTTATGGACCTCTACTATGTTATTGGTGGTGATGTTATGGACCTCTACTATGTTATTGGTGGTGATGTTATGGACCTCTACTATGTTATTGGTGGTGATGTTATGGACCTCTACTATGTTATTGGTGGTGATGTTATGAACCTCTACTATGTTATTGGTGGTGATGTTATGGACCTCTACTATGTTATTGGTGGTGATGTTATGGGTGGACCTCTACTATGTTATTGGTGGTGATGTTATGGGTGGACCTCTACTATGTTATTGGTGGTGATGTTATGAACCTCTACTATGTTATTGGTGGTGATGTTATGGACCTCTACTATGTTATTGGTGGTGATGTTATGGACCTCTACTATGTTATTGGTGGTGATGTTATGGGTGGACCTCTACTATGTTATTGGTGGTGATGTTATGGGTGGACCTCTACTATGTTATTGGTGGTGATGTTATGGGTGGATCTCTACTATGTTATTGGTGGTGATGTTATGGGCCTCTACTATGTTATTGGTGGTGATGTTATGGGTGGACCTCTACTATGTTATTGGTGGTGATGTTATGGGTGGATCTCTACTATGTTATTGGTGGTGATGTTATGGGTGGATCTCTACTATGTTATTGGTGGTGATGTTATGGGTGGACCTCTACTATGTTATTGGTGGTGATGTTATGGGTGGGCCTCTACTATGTTATTGGTGGTGATGTTATGGACCTCTACTATGTTATTGGTGGTGATGTTATGGGTGGACCTCTACTATGTTATTGGTGGTGATGTTATGGGTGGACCTCTACTATGTTATTGGTGGTGATGTTATGGGTGGACCTCTACTATGTTATTGGTGGTGATGTTATGGGTGGACCTCTACTATGTTATTGGTGGTGATGTTATGGGTGGACCTCTACTATGTTATTGGTGGTGATGTTATGGACCTCTACTATGTTATTGGTGGTGATGTTATGGACCTCTACTATGTTATTGGTGGTGATGTTATGGGTGGACCTCTACTATGTTATTGGTGGTGATGTTATGGACCTCTACTATGTTATTGGTGGTGATGTTATGGACCTCTACTATGTTATTGGTGGTGATGTTATGGGTGGACCTCTACTATGTTATTGGTGGTGATGTTATGGGTTGACCTCTACTATGTTATTGGTGGAGATGTTATGGGTGGACCTCTACTATGTTATTGGTGGTGATGTTATGGACCTCTACTATGTTATTGGTGGTGATGTTATGGGTGGGCCTCTACTATGTTATTGGTGGTGATGTTATGGGTGGACCTCTACTATGTTATTGGTGGTGATGTTATGGGTGGACCTCTACTATGTTATTGGTGGTGATGTTATGGACCTCTACTATGTTATTGGTGGTGATGTTATGGGTGGACCTCTACTATGTTATTGGTGGTGATGTTATGGACCTCTACTATGTTATTGGTGGTGATGTTATGGGTGGACCTCTACTATGTTATTGGTGGTGATGTTATGGGTGGACCTCTACTATGTTATTGTTGGTGATGTTATGGACCTCTACTATGTTATTGGTGGTGATGTTATGGACCTCTACTATGTTATTGGTGGTGATGTTATGGGTGGACCTCTACTATGTTATTGGTGGTGATGTTATGGATGGACCTCTACTATGTTATTGGTGGTGATGTTATGGGCCTCTACTATGTTATTGGTGGTGATGTTATGGGTGGACCTCTACTATGTTATTGGTGGTGATGTTATGGGTGGACCTCTACTATGTTATTGGTGGTGATGTTATGGGTGGACCTCTACTATGTTATTGGTGGTGATGTTATGGACCTCTACTATGTTATTGGTGGTGATGTTATGGGTGGACCTCTACTATGTTATTGGTGGTGATGTTATGGGTGGACCTCTACTATGTTATTGGTGGTGATGTTATGGACCTCTACTATGTTATTGGTGGTGATGTTATGGGTGGACCTCTACTATGTTATTGGTGGTGATGTTATGGGTGGGCCTCTACTATGTTATTGGTGGTGATGTTATGGGTGGACCTCTACTATGTTATTGGTGGTGATGTTATGGATCTCTACTATGTTATTGGTGGTGATGTTATGGGTGGACCTCTACTATGTTATTGGTGGTGATGTTATGGGTGGACCTCTACTATGTTATTGGTGGTGATGTTATGGGTGGACCTCTACTATGTTATTGGTGGTGATGTTATGGGTGGACCTCTACTATGTTATTGGTGGTGATGTTATGGGTGGACCTCTACTATGTTATTGGTGGAGATGTTATGGACCTCTACTATGTTATTGGTGGTGATGTTATGGGTGGACCTCTACTATGTTATTGGTGGTGATGTTATGGGTGGACCTCTACTATGTTATTGGTGGAGATGTTATGGACCTCTACTATGTTATTGGTGGTGATGTTATGGGTGGACCTCTACTATGTTATTGGTGGTGATGTTATGGGCCTCTACTATGTTATTGGTGGTGATGTTATGGACCTCTACTATGTTATTGGTGGTGATGTTATGGGTGGGCCTCTACTATGTTATTGGTGGTGATGTTATGGGTGGACCTCTACTATGTTATTGGTGGTGATGTTATGGGTGGACCTCTACTATGTTATTGGTGGTGATGTTATGGGCCTCTACTATGTTATTGGTGGTGATGTTATGGTTGGACCTCTACTATGTTATTGGTGGTGATGTTATGGGTGGACCTCTACTATGTTATTGGTGGTGATGTTATGGGTGGACCTCTACTATGTTATTGGTGGTGATGTTATGGGTGGACCTCTACTATGTTATTGGTGGTGATGTTATGGGTGGACCTCTACTATGTTATTGGTGGTGATGTTATGGACCTCTACTATGTTATTGGTGGTGATGTTATGGACCTCTACTATGTTATTGGTGGTGATGTTATGGGTGGACCTCTACTATGTTATTGGTGGTGATGTTATGGGTGGACCTCTACTATGTTATTGGTGGTGATGTTATGGACCTCTACTATGTTATTGGTGGTGATGTTATGGGTGGGCCTCTACTATGTTATTGGTGGTGATGTTATGGGTGGACCTCTACTATGTTATTGGTGGTGATGTTATGGGTGGACCTCTACTATGTTATTGGTGGTGATGTTATGGGTGGATCTCTACTATGTTATTGGTGGTGATGTTATGGGTGGACCTCTACTATGTTATTGGTGGTGATGTTATGGGTGGACCTCTACTATGTTATTGGTGGTGATGTTATGGACCTCTACTATGTTATTGGTGGTGATGTTATGGGTGGGCCTCTACTATGTTATTGGTGGTGATGTTATGGGTGGACCTCTACTATGTTATTGGTGGTGATGTTATGGACCTCTACTATGTTATTGGTGGTGATGTTATGGGTGGACCTCTACTATGTTATTGGTGGTGATGTTATGGGTGGACCTCTACTATGTTATTGGTGGTGATGTTATGGACCTCTACTATGTTATTGGTGGTGATGTTATGGGTGGACCTCTACTATGTTATTGGTGGTGATGTTATGGGTGGACCTCTACTATGTTATTGGTGGTGATGTTATGGACCTCTACTATGTTATTGGTGGTGATGTTATGGGTGGACCTCTACTATGTTATTGGTGGTGATGTTATGGGTGGACCTCTACTATGTTATTGGTGGTGATGTTATGGGTGGACCTCTACTATGTTATTGGTGGTGATGTTATGGACCTCTACTATGTTATTGGTGGTGATGTTATGGGTGGACCTATACTATGTTATTGGTGGTGATGTTATGGGCCTCTACTATGTTATTGGTGGTGATGTTATGGGTGGACCTCTACTATGTTATTGGTGGTGATGTTATGGGTGGGCCTCTACTATGTTATTGGTGGTGATGTTATGGACCTCTACTATGTTATTGGTGGTGATGTTATGGACCTCTACTATGTTATTGGTGGTGATGTTATGGGTGGACCTCTACTATGTTATTGGTGGTGATGTTATGGATCTCTACTATGTTATTGGTGGTGATGTTATGGGTGGACCTCTACTATGTTATTGGTGGTGATGTTATGGACCTCTACTCTGTTATTGGTGGTGATGTTATGGACCTCTACTATGTTATTGGTGGTGATGTTATGGGTGGACCTCTACTATGTTATTGGTGGTGATGTTATGGGTGGGCCTCTACTATGTTATTGGTGGTGATGTTATGGGTGGACCTCTACTATGTTATTGTTGGTGATGTTATGGACCTCTACTATGTTATTGGTGGTGATGTTATGGGTGGACCTCTACTATGTTATTGGTGGTGATGTTATGGGTGGACCTCTACTATGTTATTGTTGGTGATGTTATGGACCTCTACTATGTTATTGGTGGTGATGTTATGGGTGGACCTCTACTATGTTATTGGTGGTGATGTTATGGACCTCTACTATGTTATTGGTGGTGATGTTATGGACCTCTACTATGTTATTGGTGGTGATGTTATGGGTGGACCTCTACTATGTTATTGGTGGTGATGTTATGGACCTCTACTATGTTATTGTTGGTGATGTTATGGACCTCTACTATGTTATTGTTGGTGATGTTATGGACCTCTACTATGTTATTGGTGGTGATGTTATGGGTGGACCTCTACTATGTTATTGTTGGTGATGTTATGGACCTCTACTATGTTATTGTTGGTGATGTTATGGACCTCTACTATGTTATTGTTGGTGATGTTATGGACCTCTACTATGTTATTGGTGGTGATGTTATGGGTGGACCTCTACTATGTTATTGGTGGTGATGTTATGGGTGGACCTCTACTATGTTATTGGTGGTGATGTTATGGGTGGACCTCTACTATGTTATTGGTGGTGATGTTATGGGTGGACCTCTACTATGTTATTGGTGGTGATGTTATGGACCTCTACTATGTTATTGGTGGTGATGTTATGGGTGGACCTCTACTATGTTATTGGTGGTGATGTTATGGACCTCTACTATGTTATTGGTGGTGATGTTATGGGTGGACCTCTACTATGTTATTGGTGGTGATGTTATGGGTGGACCTCTACTATGTTATTGGTGGTGATGTTATGGGTGGACCTCTACTATGTTATTGGTGGTGATGTTATGGGTGGACCTCTACTATGTTATTGGTGGTGATGTTATGGGCCTCTACTATGTTATTGGTGGTGATGTTATGGACCTCTACTATGTTATTGGTGGTGATGTTATGGGTGGACCTCTACTATGTTATTGGTGGTGTTGTTATGGGTGGACCTCTACTATGTTATGGGTGGACCTCTACTATGTTATTGGTGGTGATGTTATGGGTGGACCTCTACTATGTTATTGGTGGTGATGTTATGGACCTCTACTATGTTATTGGTGGTGATGTTATGGGTGGACCTCTACTATGTTATTGGTGGTGTTGTTATGGGTGGACCTCTACTATGTTATTGGTGGTGATGTTATGGGTGGACCTCTACTATGTTATTGGTGGTGATGTTATGGGTGGACCTCTACTATGTTATTGGTGGTGATGTTATGGACCTCTACTATGTTATTGGTGGTGATGTTATGGGTGGACCTCTACTATGTTATTGGTGGTGATGTTATGGGTGGACCTCTACTATGTTATTGGTGGTGATGTTATGGGTGGACCTCTACTATGTTATTGGTGGTGATGTTATGGGTGGACCTCTACTATGTTATTGGTGGTGATGTTATGGGTCCTCTACTATGTTATTGGTGGTGATGTTATGGGTGGACCTCTACTATGTTATTGGTGGTGATGTTATGGGTGGACCTCTACTATGTTATTGGTGGTGATGTTATGGACCTCTACTATGTTATTGGTGGTGATGTTATGGGTGGACCTCTACTATGTTATTGGTGGTGATGTTATGGACCTCTACTATGTTATTGGTGGTGATGTTATGGGTGGACCTCTACTATGTTATTGGTGGTGATGTTATGGGTGGACCTCTACTATGTTATTGGTGGTGATGTTATGGGTGGACCTCTACTATGTTATTGGTGGTGATGTTATGGGTGGACCTCTACTATGTTATTGGTGGTGATGTTATGGGCCTCTACTATGTTATTGGTGGTGATGTTATGGACCTCTACTATGTTATTGGTGGTGATGTTATGGACCTCTACTATGTTATTGGTGGTGATGTTATGGGTGGACCTCTACTATGTTATTGGTGGTGATGTTATGGACCTCTACTATGTTATTGGTGGTGATGTTATGGGTCTCTACTATGTTATTGGTGGTGATGTTATGGGTGGACCTCTACTATGTTATTGGTGGTGATGTTATGGACCTCTACTATGTTATTGGTGGTGATGTTATGGACCTCTACTATGTTATTGGTGGTGATGTTATGGACCTCTACTATGTTATTGGTGGTGATGTTATGGGTGGACCTCTACTATGTTATTGGTGGTGATGTTATGGGCCTCTACTATGTTATTGGTGGTGATGTTATGGACCTCTACTATGTTATTGGTGGTGATGTTATGGGTGGACCTCTACTATGTTATTGGTGGTGATGTTATGGACCTCTACTATGTTATTGGTGGTGATGTTATGGATCTCTACTATGTTATTGGTGGTGATGTTATGGGCCTCTACTATGTTATTGGTGGTGATGTTATGGGTGGACCTCTACTATGTTATTGTTGGTGATGTTATGGGTGGACCTCTACTATGTTATTGGTGGTGATGTTATGGGTGGACCTCTACTATGTTATTGGTGGTGATGTTATGGGTGGACCTCTACTATGTTATTGGTGGTGATGTTATGGGTGGACCTCTACTATGTTATTGGTGGTGATGTTATGGACCTCTACTATGTTATTGTTGGTGATGTTATTGGTGGACCTCTACTATGTTATTGGTGGTGATGTTATGGACCTCTACTATGTTATTGGTGGTGATGTTATGGACCTCTACTATGTTATTGGTGGTGATGTTATGGACCTCTACTATGTTATTGGTGGTGATGTTATGGGTGGACCTCTACTATGTTATTGGTGGTGATGTTATGGGTCGACCTCTACTATGTTATTGGTGGTGATGTTATGGACCTCTACTATGTTATTGGTGGTGATGTTATGGGCCTCTACTATGTTATTGGTGGTGATGTTATGGGTGGACCTCTACTATGTTATTGGTGGTGATGTTATGGGTGGACCTCTACTATGTTATTGGTGGTGATGTTATGGGTGGACCTCTACTATGTTATTGGTGGTGATGTTATGGACCTCTACTATGTTATTGGTGGTGATGTTATGGGTGGACCTCTACTATGTTATTGGTGGTGATGTTATGGGTGGACCTCTACTATGTTATTGGTGGTGATGTTATGGACCTCTACTATGTTATTGGTGGTGATGTTATGGGTGGACCTCTACTATGTTATTGGTGGTGATGTTATGGACCTCTACTATGTTATTGGTGGTGATGTTATGGGTGGACCTCTACTATGTTATTGGTGGTGATGTTATGGGTGGACCTCTACTATGTTATTGGTGGTGATGTTATGGGTGGACCTCTACTATGTTATTGGTGGACCTCTACTATGTTATTGGTGGTGATGTTATGGACCTCTACTATGTTATTGGTGGTGATGTTATGGGTGGACCTCTACTATGTTATTGGTGGTGATGTTATGGACCTCTACTATGTTATTGGTGGTGATGTTATGGACCTCTACTATGTTATTGGTGGTGATGTTATGGGTGGACCTCTACTATGTTATTGGTGGTGATGTTATGGGTGGACCTCTACTATGTTATTGGTGGTGATGTTATGGACCTCTACTATGTTATTGGTGGTGATGTTATGGGTGGACCTCTACTATGTTATTGGTGGTGATGTTATGGGTGGGCCTCTACTATGTTATTGGTGGTGATGTTATGGGTGGACCTCTACTATGTTATTGGTGGTGATGTTATGGACCTCTACTATGTTATTGGTGGTGATGTTATGGGTGGACCTCTACTATGTTATTGGTGGTGATGTTATGGACCTCTACTATGTTATTGGTGGTGATGTTATGGGTGGACCTCTACTATGTTATTGGTGGTGATGTTATGGACCTCTACTATGTTATTGGTGGTGATGTTATGGGTGGACCTCTACTATGTTATTGGTGGTGATGTTATGGGTGGACCTCTACTATGTTATTGGTGGTGATGTTATGGACCTCTACTATGTTATTGGTGGTGATGTTATGGACCTCTACTATGTTATTGGTGGTGATGTTATGGACCTCTACTATGTTATTGGTGGTGATGTTATGGACCTCTACTATGTTATTGGTGGTGATGTTATGGACCTCTACTATGTTATTGGTGGTGATGTTATGGACCTCTACTATGTTATTGGTGGTGATGTTATGGGTGGACCTCTACTATGTTATTGGTGGTGATGTTATGGGTGGACCTCTACTATGTTATTGGTGGTGATGTTATGAACCTCTACTATGTTATTGGTGGTGATGTTATGGACCTCTACTATGTTATTGGTGGTGATGTTATGGACCTCTACTATGTTATTGGTGGTGATGTTATGGGTGGACCTCTACTATGTTATTGGTGGTGATGTTATGGGTGGACCTCTACTATGTTATTGGTGGTGATGTTATGGGTGGATCTCTACTATGTTATTGGTGGTGATGTTATGGGCCTCTACTATGTTATTGGTGGTGATGTTATGGGTGGACCTCTACTATGTTATTGGTGGTGATGTTATGGGTGGATCTCTACTATGTTATTGGTGGTGATGTTATGGGTGGATCTCTACTATGTTATTGGTGGTGATGTTATGGGTGGACCTCTACTATGTTATTGGTGGTGATGTTATGGGTGGGCCTCTACTATGTTATTGGTGGTGATGTTATGGACCTCTACTATGTTATTGGTGGTGATGTTATGGGTGGACCTCTACTATGTTATTGGTGGTGATGTTATGGGTGGACCTCTACTATGTTATTGGTGGTGATGTTATGGGTGGACCTCTACTATGTTATTGGTGGTGATGTTATGGGTGGACCTCTACTATGTTATTGGTGGTGATGTTATGGGTGGACCTCTACTATGTTATTGGTGGTGATGTTATGGACCTCTACTATGTTATTGGTGGTGATGTTATGGACCTCTACTATGTTATTGGTGGTGATGTTATGGGTGGACCTCTACTATGTTATTGGTGGTGATGTTATGGACCTCTACTATGTTATTGGTGGTGATGTTATGGACCTCTACTATGTTATTGGTGGTGATGTTATGGGTGGACCTCTACTATGTTATTGGTGGTGATGTTATGGGTTGACCTCTACTATGTTATTGGTGGAGATGTTATGGGTGGACCTCTACTATGTTATTGGTGGTGATGTTATGGACCTCTACTATGTTATTGGTGGTGATGTTATGGGTGGGCCTCTACTATGTTATTGGTGGTGATGTTATGGGTGGACCTCTACTATGTTATTGGTGGTGATGTTATGGGTGGACCTCTACTATGTTATTGGTGGTGATGTTATGGACCTCTACTATGTTATTGGTGGTGATGTTATGGGTGGACCTCTACTATGTTATTGGTGGTGATGTTATGGACCTCTACTATGTTATTGGTGGTGATGTTATGGGTGGACCTCTACTATGTTATTGGTGGTGATGTTATGGGTGGACCTCTACTATGTTATTGTTGGTGATGTTATGGACCTCTACTATGTTATTGGTGGTGATGTTATGGACCTCTACTATGTTATTGGTGGTGATGTTATGGGTGGACCTCTACTATGTTATTGGTGGTGATGTTATGGATGGACCTCTACTATGTTATTGGTGGTGATGTTATGGGCCTCTACTATGTTATTGGTGGTGATGTTATGGGTGGACCTCTACTATGTTATTGGTGGTGATGTTATGGGTGGACCTCTACTATGTTATTGGTGGTGATGTTATGGGTGGACCTCTACTATGTTATTGGTGGTGATGTTATGGACCTCTACTATGTTATTGGTGGTGATGTTATGGGTGGACCTCTACTATGTTATTGGTGGTGATGTTATGGGTGGACCTCTACTATGTTATTGGTGGTGATGTTATGGACCTCTACTATGTTATTGGTGGTGATGTTATGGGTGGACCTCTACTATGTTATTGGTGGTGATGTTATGGGTGGGCCTCTACTATGTTATTGGTGGTGATGTTATGGGTGGACCTCTACTATGTTATTGGTGGTGATGTTATGGATCTCTACTATGTTATTGGTGGTGATGTTATGGGTGGACCTCTACTATGTTATTGGTGGTGATGTTATGGGTGGACCTCTACTATGTTATTGGTGGTGATGTTATGGGTGGACCTCTACTATGTTATTGGTGGTGATGTTATGGGTGGACCTCTACTATGTTATTGGTGGTGATGTTATGGGTGGACCTCTACTATGTTATTGGTGGTGATGTTATGGACCTCTACTATGTTATTGGTGGTGATGTTATGGGTGGACCTCTACTATGTTATTGGTGGTGATGTTATGGGTGGACCTCTACTATGTTATTGGTGGAGATGTTATGGACCTCTACTATGTTATTGGTGGTGATGTTATGGGTGGACCTCTACTATGTTATTGGTGGTGATGTTATGGGCCTCTACTATGTTATTGGTGGTGATGTTATGGACCTCTACTATGTTATTGGTGGTGATGTTATGGGTGGGCCTCTACTATGTTATTGGTGGTGATGTTATGGGTGGACCTCTACTATGTTATTGGTGGTGATGTTATGGGTGGACCTCTACTATGTTATTGGTGGTGATGTTATGGGCCTCTACTATGTTATTGGTGGTGATGTTATGGTTGGACCTCTACTATGTTATTGGTGGTGATGTTATGGGTGGACCTCTACTATGTTATTGGTGGTGATGTTATGGGTGGACCTCTACTATGTTATTGGTGGTGATGTTATGGGTGGACCTCTACTATGTTATTGGTGGTGATGTTATGGGTGGACCTCTACTATGTTATTGGTGGTGATGTTATGGACCTCTACTATGTTATTGGTGGTGATGTTATGGACCTCTACTATGTTATTGGTGGTGATGTTATGGGTGGACCTCTACTATGTTATTGGTGGTGATGTTATGGGTGGACCTCTACTATGTTATTGGTGGTGATGTTATGGACCTCTACTATGTTATTGGTGGTGATGTTATGGGTGGGCCTCTACTATGTTATTGGTGGTGATGTTATGGGTGGACCTCTACTATGTTATTGGTGGTGATGTTATGGGTGGACCTCTACTATGTTATTGGTGGTGATGTTATGGGTGGATCTCTACTATGTTATTGGTGGTGATGTTATGGGTGGACCTCTACTATGTTATTGGTGGTGATGTTATGGGTGGACCTCTACTATGTTATTGGTGGTGATGTTATGGACCTCTACTATGTTATTGGTGGTGATGTTATGGGTGGGCCTCTACTATGTTATTGGTGGTGATGTTATGGGTGGACCTCTACTATGTTATTGGTGGTGATGTTATGGACCTCTACTATGTTATTGGTGGTGATGTTATGGGTGGACCTCTACTATGTTATTGGTGGTGATGTTATGGGTGGACCTCTACTATGTTATTGGTGGTGATGTTATGGACCTCTACTATGTTATTGGTGGTGATGTTATGGGTGGACCTCTACTATGTTATTGGTGGTGATGTTATGGGTGGACCTCTACTATGTTATTGGTGGTGATGTTATGGACCTCTACTATGTTATTGGTGGTGATGTTATGGGTGGACCTCTACTATGTTATTGGTGGTGATGTTATGGGTGGACCTCTACTATGTTATTGGTGGTGATGTTATGGGTGGACCTCTACTATGTTATTGGTGGTGATGTTATGGACCTCTACTATGTTATTGGTGGTGATGTTATGGGTGGACCTATACTATGTTATTGGTGGTGATGTTATGGGCCTCTACTATGTTATTGGTGGTGATGTTATGGGTGGACCTCTACTATGTTATTGGTGGTGATGTTATGGGTGGGCCTCTACTATGTTATTGGTGGTGATGTTATGGACCTCTACTATGTTATTGGTGGTGATGTTATGGACCTCTACTATGTTATTGGTGGTGATGTTATGGGTGGACCTCTACTATGTTATTGGTGGTGATGTTATGGATCTCTACTATGTTATTGGTGGTGATGTTATGGGTGGACCTCTACTATGTTATTGGTGGTGATGTTATGGACCTCTACTCTGTTATTGGTGGTGATGTTATGGACCTCTACTATGTTATTGGTGGTGATGTTATGGGTGGACCTCTACTATGTTATTGGTGGTGATGTTATGGGTGGGCCTCTACTATGTTATTGGTGGTGATGTTATGGGTGGACCTCTACTATGTTATTGTTGGTGATGTTATGGACCTCTACTATGTTATTGGTGGTGATGTTATGGGTGGACCTCTACTATGTTATTGGTGGTGATGTTATGGGTGGACCTCTACTATGTTATTGTTGGTGATGTTATGGACCTCTACTATGTTATTGGTGGTGATGTTATGGGTGGACCTCTACTATGTTATTGGTGGTGATGTTATGGACCTCTACTATGTTATTGGTGGTGATGTTATGGACCTCTACTATGTTATTGGTGGTGATGTTATGGGTGGACCTCTACTATGTTATTGGTGGTGATGTTATGGACCTCTACTATGTTATTGTTGGTGATGTTATGGACCTCTACTATGTTATTGTTGGTGATGTTATGGACCTCTACTATGTTATTGTTGGTGATGTTATGGGTGGACCTCTACTATGTTATTGTTGGTGATGTTATGGACCTCTACTATGTTATTGTTGGTGATGTTATGGACCTCTACTATGTTATTGTTGGTGATGTTATGGACCTCTACTATGTTATTGTTGGTGATGTTATGGGTGGACCTCTACTATGTTATTGGTGGTGATGTTATGGGTGGACCTCTACTATGTTATTGGTGGTGATGTTATGGGTGGACCTCTACTATGTTATTGGTGGTGATGTTATGGGTGGACCTCTACTATGTTATTGGTGGTGATGTTATGGACCTCTACTATGTTATTGGTGGTGATGTTATGGGTGGACCTCTACTATGTTATTGGTGGTGATGTTATGGACCTCTACTATGTTATTGGTGGTGATGTTATGGGTGGACCTCTACTATGTTATTGGTGGTGATGTTATGGGTGGACCTCTACTATGTTATTGGTGGTGATGTTATGGGTGGACCTCTACTATGTTATTGGTGGTGATGTTATGGGTGGACCTCTACTATGTTATTGGTGGTGATGTTATGGGCCTCTACTATGTTATTGGTGGTGATGTTATGGACCTCTACTATGTTATTGGTGGTGATGTTATGGGTGGACCTCTACTATGTTATTGGTGGTGTTGTTATGGGTGGACCTCTACTATGTTATGGGTGGACCTCTACTATGTTATTGGTGGTGATGTTATGGGTGGACCTCTACTATGTTATTGGTGGTGATGTTATGGACCTCTACTATGTTATTGGTGGTGATGTTATGGGTGGACCTCTACTATGTTATTGGTGGTGTTGTTATGGGTGGACCTCTACTATGTTATTGGTGGTGATGTTATGGGTGGACCTCTACTATGTTATTGGTGGTGATGTTATGGGTGGACCTCTACTATGTTATTGGTGGTGATGTTATGGACCTCTACTATGTTATTGGTGGTGATGTTATGGGTGGACCTCTACTATGTTATTGGTGGTGATGTTATGGGTGGACCTCTACTATGTTATTGGTGGTGATGTTATGGGTGGACCTCTACTATGTTATTGGTGGTGATGTTATGGGTGGACCTCTACTATGTTATTGGTGGTGATGTTATGGGTCTCTACTATGTTATTGGTGGTGATGTTATGGGTGGACCTCTACTATGTTATTGGTGGTGATGTTATGGGTGGACCTCTACTATGTTATTGGTGGTGATGTTATGGACCTCTACTATGTTATTGGTGGTGATGTTATGGGTGGACCTCTACTATGTTATTGGTGGTGATGTTATGGACCTCTACTATGTTATTGGTGGTGATGTTATGGGTGGACCTCTACTATGTTATTGGTGGTGATGTTATGGGTGGACCTCTACTATGTTATTGGTGGTGATGTTATGGGTGGACCTCTACTATGTTATTGGTGGTGATGTTATGGGTGGACCTCTACTATGTTATTGGTGGTGATGTTATGGGCCTCTACTATGTTATTGGTGGTGATGTTATGGACCTCTACTATGTTATTGGTGGTGATGTTATGGACCTCTACTATGTTATTGGTGGTGATGTTATGGGTGGACCTCTACTATGTTATTGGTGGTGATGTTATGGACCTCTACTATGTTATTGGTGGTGATGTTATGGGTCTCTACTATGTTATTGGTGGTGATGTTATGGGTGGACCTCTACTATGTTATTGGTGGTGATGTTATGGACCTCTACTATGTTATTGGTGGTGATGTTATGGACCTCTACTATGTTATTGGTGGTGATGTTATGGACCTCTACTATGTTATTGGTGGTGATGTTATGGGTGGACCTCTACTATGTTATTGGTGGTGATGTTATGGGCCTCTACTATGTTATTGGTGGTGATGTTATGGACCTCTACTATGTTATTGGTGGTGATGTTATGGGTGGACCTCTACTATGTTATTGGTGGTGATGTTATGGGTGGACCTCTACTATGTTATTGGTGGTGATGTTATTGGTGGACCTCTACTATGTTATTGGTGGTGATGTTATGGGTGGACCTCTACTATGTTATTGGTGGTGATGTTATGGACCTCTACTATGTTATTGTTGGTGATGTTATGGGTGGACCTCTACTATGTTATTGGTGGTGATGTTATGGACCTCTACTATGTTATTGGTGGTGATGTTATGGGTGGACCTCTACTATGTTATTGGTGGTGATGTTATGGACCTCTACTATGTTATTGGTGGTGATGTTATGGACCTCTACTATGTTATTGGTGGTGATGTTATGGGTGGACCTCTACTATGTTATTGGTGGTGATGTTATGGGTGGACCTCTACTATGTTATTGGTGGTGATGTTATGGACCTCTACTATGTTATTGGTGGTGATGTTATGGGTGGACCTCTACTATGTTATTGGTGGTGATGTTATGGGTGGACCTCTACTATGTTATTGGTGGTGATGTTATGGGTCTCTACTATGTTATTGGTGGTGATGTTATGGGTGGACCTCTACTATGTTATTGGTGGTGATGTTATGGGTGGACCTCTACTATGTTATTGGTGGTGATGTTATGGACCTCTACTATGTTATTGGTGGTGATGTTATGGGTGGACCTCTACTATGTTATTGGTGGTGATGTTATGGGTGGACCTCTACTATGTTATTGGTGGTGATGTTATGGGTGGACCTCTACTATGTTATTGGTGGTGATGTTATGGGTGGACCTCTACTATGTTATTGGTGGTGATGTTATGGACCTCTACTATGTTATTGGTGGTGATGTTATGGACCTCTACTATGTTATTGGTGGTGATGTTATGCGTGGACCTCTGCTATGTTATTGGTGGTGATGTTATGGGTGGACCTCTACTATGTTATTGGTGGTGATGTTATGGACCTCTACTATGTTATTGGTGGTGATGTTATGGGTGGACCTCTACTATGTTATTGGTGGTGATGTTATGGACCTCTACTATGTTATTGGTGGTGATGTTATGGGTGGACCTCTACTATGTTATTGGTGGTGATGTTATGGACCTCTACTATGTTATTGGTGGTGATGTTATGGGTGGACCTCTACTATGTTATTGGTGGTGATGTTATGGGTGGACCTCTACTATGTTATTGGTGGTGATGTTATGGACCTCTACTATGTTATTGGTGGTGATGTTATGGACCTCTACTATGTTATTGGTGGTGATGTTATGGACCTCTACTATGTTATTGGTGGTGATGTTATGGACCTCTACTATGTTATTGGTGGTGATGTTATGGGTGGACCTCTACTATGTTATTGGTGGTGATGTTATGGGTCGACCTCTACTATGTTATTGGTGGTGATGTTATGGATCTCTACTATGTTATTGGTGGTGATGTTATGGGCCTCTACTATGTTATTGGTGGTGATGTTATGGGTGGACCTCTACTATGTTATTGGTGGTGATGTTATGGGTGGACCTCTACTATGTTATTGGTGGTGATGTTATGGGTGGACCTCTACTATGTTATTGGTGGTGATGTTATGGACCTCTACTATGTTATTGGTGGTGATGTTATGGGTGGACCTCTACTATGTTATTGGTGGTGATGTTATGGACCTCTACTATGTTATTGGTGGTGATGTTATGGACCTCTACTATGTTATTGGTGGTGATGTTATGGGTGGACCTCTACTATGTTATTGGTGGTGATGTTATGGGTCGACCTCTACTATGTTATTGGTGGTGATGTTATGGACCTCTACTATGTTATTGGTGGTGATGTTATGGGCCTCTACTATGTTATTGGTGGTGATGTTATGGGTGGACCTCTACTATGTTATTGGTGGTGATGTTATGGGTGGACCTCTACTATGTTATTGGTGGTGATGTTATGGGTGGACCTCTACTATGTTATTGGTGGTGATGTTATGGACCTCTACTATGTTATTGGTGGTGATGTTATGGGTGGACCTCTACTATGTTATTGGTGGTGATGTTATGGGTGGACCTCTACTATGTTATTGGTGGTGATGTTATGGACCTCTACTATGTTATTGGTGGTGATGTTATGGGTGGACCTCTACTATGTTATTGGTGGTGATGTTATGGGTGGATCTCTACTATGTTATTGGTGGTGATGTTATGGACCTCTACTATGTTATTGGTGGTGATGTTATGGGTGGACCTCTACTATGTTATTGGTGGTGATGTTATGGGTGGACCTCTACTATGTTATTGGTGGTGATGTTATGGGTGGACCTCTACTATGTTATTGGTGGACCTCTACTATGTTATTGGTGGTGATGTTATGGACCTCTACTATGTTATTGGTGGTGATGTTATGGGTGGACCTCTACTATGTTATTGGTGGTGATGTTATGGACCTCTACTATGTTATTGGTGGTGATGTTATGGACCTCTACTATGTTATTGGTGGTGATGTTATGGGTGGACCTCTACTATGTTATTGGTGGTGATGTTATGGGTGGACCTCTACTATGTTATTGGTGGTGATGTTATGGACCTCTACTATGTTATTGGTGGTGATGTTATGGGTGGACCTCTACTATGTTATTGGTGGTGATGTTATGGGTGGGCCTCTACTATGTTATTGGTGGTGATGTTATGGGTGGACCTCTACTATGTTATTGGTGGTGATGTTATGGACCTCTACTATGTTATTGGTGGTGATGTTATGGGTGGACCTCTACTATGTTATTGGTGGTGATGTTATGGACCTCTACTATGTTATTGGTGGTGATGTTATGGGTGGACCTCTACTATGTTATTGGTGGTGATGTTATGGACCTCTACTATGTTATTGGTGGTGATGTTATGGGTGGACCTCTACTATGTTATTGGTGGTGATGTTATGGGTGGACCTCTACTATGTTATTGGTGGTGATGTTATGGACCTCTACTATGTTATTGGTGGTGATGTTATGGACCTCTACTATGTTATTGGTGGTGATGTTATGGACCTCTACTATGTTATTGGTGGTGATGTTATGGACCTCTACTATGTTATTGGTGGTGATGTTATGGGTGGACCTCTACTATGTTATTGGTGGTGATGTTATGGGTGGATCTCTACTATGTTATTGGTGGTGATGTTATGGGTGGATCTCTACTATGTTATTGGTGGTGATGTTATGGACCTCTACTATGTTATTGGTGGTGATGTTATGGGTGGACCTCTACTATGTTATTGGTGGTGATGTTATGGACCTCTACTATGTTATTGGTGGTGATGTTATGGACCTCTACTATGTTATTGGTGGTGATGTTATGGACCTCTACTATGTTATTGGTGGTGATGTTATGGGTGGACCTCTACTATGTTATTGGTGGTGATGTTATGGGTGGACCTCTACTATGTTATTGGTGGTGATGTTATGGGTGGACCTCTACTATGTTATTGGTGGTGATGTTATGGACCTCTACTATGTTATTGGTGGTGATGTTATGGGTGGACCTCTACTATGTTATTGGTGGTGATGTTATGGACCTCTACTATGTTATTGGTGGTGATGTTATGGGTGGACCTCTACTATGTTATTGGTGGTGATGTTATGGGTGGACCTCTACTATGTTATTGGTGGTGATGTTATGGGTGGACCTCTACTATGTTATTGGTGGTGATGTTATGGGTGGACCTCTACTATGTTATTGGTGGTGATGTTATGGACCTCTACTATGTTATTGGTGGTGATGTTATGGGTGGACCTCTACTATGTCAGGCTGATGGAAAAGCTAGCCAAAGAGCATTTAACTGGTTGAAGTGTTTAACTATAAATCAGTTGATTTGCGACAATAACACAAACATATTAAGCAGGAGATTCAAACGAGCCTTACAATTATAATCCAAAAGTAATGTGAAATGTACTCAACCTGTAAATGGAGGCTATTTTTGCTGTCAGCCTATGAGAACTCCCCTGAGTTTTCCCCCACGGTGGTGAATTAGTGAATAGACACAGAGCTTAATGTGAGTTTCCTTGAGTAGCACTCCTGATCTTGCGCTGTAATATTCAGAATACATCGTGAAAAACTAAAATCTTAGCTCACCATTTTTGCTCCAGGCAGATATACTACATCCATAACTAGTGGTTTCCTCATTAGCAGATATAGTACATCCATAACTAGTGGTTTCCTCATTAGCAGATATACTACATCCATAACTAGTGGTTTCCTCATTACCAGATATACTACATCCATAACTAGTGGTTTCCTCATTACCAGATATACTACATCCATAACTAGTGGTTTCCTCATGACCAGATATACTACATCCATAACTAGTGGTTATTTACCAGATATACTACATCCATAACTACTGGTTTCCTCATTACCAGATATACTACATCCATAACTAGTGGTTTCCTCATTACCAGATATACTACATCCATAACTAGTGGTTTCGTCATTACCAGATATACTACATCCATAACTAGTGGTTTCCTCATTACTAGATATACTACATCCATAACTAGTGGTTTCCTCATTACCAGATATACTACATCCATAACTAGTGGTTTCCTCATTACCAGATATACTACATCCATAACTAGTGGTTTCCTCATTACCAGATATACTACATCCATAACTAGCGGTTTCCTCATTAGCAGGGAGGAGTTTCTACAATCAGATTGTGTGTGCATCGCCCTCAATCATCGATGTTACTACTAATGTGAAAACAATACAAAATATGACTATTCTTGCTCATTTTGTGGGCCTTTAATCATCTGTCTGACTTTGTTGTTCATGCAGGAGAGAGACGTGACTATCGTGGATCCTCTGGGGAGCCTCAACAACATCATGATGCTGAAGAGGCAGAGAAGAGTCTCTCCACATTAGAACACCTCAAGAAACACCTGCAGACATCCACAGGGAAGAGAACTTACTGCTGCTCTGACTGTGGGAAGAGATTCACCTCCCCATCAGGCATTAAAATTCATCAGAGAATCCACACAGGAGAGAAACCTTTTAGCTGTACTCAATGTGGGAAGAGTTTTACTCAATCAACCAGCCTGATATCACACCAGAGAACTCACACAGGAGAGAAACCTTATAACTGTGCTCAATGTGGGAAGAGTTTTACTAGGTCAACTGGCCTGATATCACACCAGAGAACACACACAGGAGAGAAACCTTATAGCTGTGATGAATGTGGGAAGAGTTTTGTTACATCTAACAGTCTGACTAAACACCAGAGAACACACACAGGAGAGAAACCTTATAGATGTGATGAATGTGGGAAGAGTTATGTTAAATCTAGCAGTCTGACTAAACACCAGAGAACACACACAGGAGAGAAACCTTATAGATGTGATGAATGTGGGAAGAGTTATGTTAAATCTAGCAGTCTGACTAAACACCAGAGAACACACACAGGAGAGACATCTTATAGCTGTGATGAATGTGGGAAGAGTTTTGTTACATCTAACAGTCTGACTAAACACCAGAGAACACACACAGGAGAGAAATCTTATAGATGTGATGAATGTGGGAAGAGTTATGTTACATCTAGCTGTCTGACTAAACACCGGAGAACACACACAGGAGAGAAATCTTATAGCTGTGCTCAATGTGGGAAGAGCTTTAATGAGAAAAGCTGTCTGACTAAACACCAGAGAACACACACAGGAGAGAAGCCTTTTAGCTGTAATCAATGTGGGAAGAGTTTTACTCAGTCAGCCAGCCTGATATCACACCATAGAACACACACAGGAGAGAAACCTTATACCTGTGCTCAATGTGGGAAGAGTTTTACTCGTTCAACCAACCTGAAATCACACTGTAGAACACACACAGGAGAGAAACCTTATAGCTGTGCTCAATGTGGGAAGAGCTTTAATGAGAAAAGCTGTCTGACTAAACACCAGAGAACACACACAGGAGAGAAGCCTTTTAGCTGTAATCAATGTGGGAAGAGTTTTACTCAGTCAACCAGCCTGATGTCACACCAGAGAAAACACACACAGGAGAGAAATCTTATAGCTGTGCTCAATGTGGGAAGAGTTTTACTATGTCTAACAAGCGGACTTCACACCATATAACACATACAGGAGAAACCTCAGCTGTGATCAGTGTGACCAGAGATAATCTGATAAAATACCTCAATCAATGAAATAATGTCACAATGTAGAATGTTTTAACATTGTAGTAGGAGTATTTTAATGATGTCATAATGTTGAACCCTAAACGTTTGTCCCCTGTTCTATTGATTTCAACATGATATGGATATTAGCCTCAGGGGGAAATCCAGGCTCTGAATTGAAAGAGTACTATTTATGTGATTTAACAAAAAATGACTAACAAAAAAAGAGTTGTGTTACACTTACCACGTTGGTGACCCACTTGAATCAAAATGCAACACTTCAAAATGTATCTAGCTGTTTTCTACAAATTATTAAGAAGTTAGTTTTCCGTATTGGATATGAGTTTTGTTTGGGTTCATTCCAAGGGGACGAGAGTTCTAGAAGCTCGTGGTAATTATTATTTTTTTAATTGTTTTTAATTGTTGACAGCCAGTGGACACCATGTTTATATTGGTGAAGGTGAAGCATTGTAGTGGATGGAAGTTGTTTTCTGTTGGTGGTGAGCACGTAAAGTGGAGTTTTTAGAAAAGCCTCTGAGTGTGTATTCCTAAGTGGGGGGCACCTTGGAGGTGTAAACAGGGCTGAGTCAGCTATCTGTGTGAACTGGATGAAAACTAGAATCTTTGTTTACTATTTAAGACAGTTTATGATATAGTATAAGCTAGTAAGGTGCACCTGGAATTATTTTAAACCTGTAATTGTTTTAAACCTGTAATTATTTTACACCTGTACCCCATTTTAGAAGTATTGAAAGATATAAATGTATGAGTTGCAAAATCCTAGGAACTAACCTTGACATAGAAATGTGAAAAATGAAAATATTCCTGTAGGTTAAAATATTAATTGATTATTAATATTAGTTATGTTTGAGAATAGCATTGTGTGACAGGCTGACTTGAAAGATTTTACTCAACATTTTACTGCGTGGCAATACTGTGTTTGGATTCTGAAGGGCATTTATACAAGAGAGGTAGTCTAGACACTGTATTAATACCATTATGCATTTGAATCCCATCTACAGCTACCATCTAAGATATTAATTTCCCTCCACAAGGGGGCGGACATGTAACGTTTCCAAAATGGGATATTATTGTACATGTAACGTTTCCAAAATGGGATAGTATTGTCCATGTAACGTTTCCAAAATGGGACAGTATTTTACATGTAACGTTTCCAAAATGGGATAGTATTGTCCATGTAACGTTTCCAAAATGGGATAGTATTGTCCATGTAACGTTTCCAAAATGGGATAGTATTGTCCATGTAATGTTTCCAAAATGGGATAGTATTGTACATGTAACGTTTCCAAAATGGGATAGTATTGTACATGTAACGTTTCCAAAATGGGATAGTATTGTTCATGTAACGTTTCAAAATGGGATAGTATTGCACATGTAACATTTCCAAAATGGGATAGTATTGTACATGTAACGTTTCCAAAATGGGATAGTATTTTACATGTAACGTTTCCAAAATGGGATAGTATTGTACATGTAACGTTTCCAAAATGGGATAGTATTTTACATGTAACGTTTCCAAAATGGGATAGTATTGTTCATGTAACGTTTCAAAATGGGATAGTATTGTACATGTAACGTTTCCAAAATGGGATAGTATTGTCCATATAACGTTATGCCCCTTTGTGAGTTAATAGTATTGCATGCTGTAGCAGGCTATATAAAGAGGAAGACCTCCATTGACGATTTAGTTCGTTGTAACATCTCGTCTGGACAGGTCACCGTCCTTAGTTAGTTAGTTAGTTAATGAACTAGCTAACGTTAGCTAGTTCATTATCACAAAAGTGAGAACTGCTCTAGATTGGAAACTTACGTTAATGAGTGTAAAGCCATGTTGGCTTTATGGAAACGATATACAATATATGGGAAAGAATATAGTTGAGGAAATAATCCAAACCTAGTTGTGCCTAGTTAGGACATAACGTTAGCTAGCTAGCTAACGGTACTGTACTGTAGCTCATACAACGCCGACGGTCAAACCCGGCTTTCTATTATTTACGTTCATTAACTATAGTAACGTTATGGAATATATTCACAGAAAACTATCATTGTCTTCGTTATTCATTATTAGTATGTTATATTATTATAATACATTATTTCGAGACATATTCAGAGCCAAACATCAACACAACTTAACCTTTTTAACTGTTGTCGCATCCAAACTTGTCACCATCGTTTTCAGTTGTAATTGCGAAGTTCCCGGAAGAAGTCCAGCAACAACGGAGGTTCCTCGATGAACCCACCTTCTAACAAGTTCTTTGAAGAACCTTTTGGGTCTGTTTTTCATTGACCAAGAACCCTACGGTTCTTAGGTGGATCTGAGAACAACTCCAGTTGAACCCTTCATTTTTAGAGTGTAGTCGGCTCTATTTACTCTCAGATTCAAACATGATGATTAGCATCAACGATCAAGTCAGCTGCTGCTGCTCCAATACAGTATGAGGTGAGACGGTGAACTGATGTTGAACTGGGCAGTCAGCTGCTGCTGCTCCAATACAGTATGAGGTGAGACGGTGAACTGATGGTGAACTGGGCAGTCAGCTGCTGCTGCTCCAATACAGTATGAGGTGAGACGGTGAACTGATGTTGAATCATAATGATTAAGTTAATTAAAATGAATTAGTGATACTATTAAAAAATTGTATTTGTCGTATTAAATATATTACTCTATTGTTATCAGATAGAAACATCATGGAATATTGTACATCATATTAAATATATTACTGTATTGTTATCATATAGAAACATCATGGAATATTGTACATCATATTAAATATATTACTCTATTGTTATCATATAGAAACATCATGGAATATTGTACATCATATTAAATATATTACTCTATTGTTATCATATAGAAACATCATGGAATATTGTACATCATATTAGCATCAACATACATTATTGTTTCATTCAATTTCACATAATAAGGATATTTAATATTTTCAAGTTCAGAAGTCAGAACTCATCACCTGCTATGTAAAAGAGACAGAAGAATGCACAATGGTCAATGCTATCGGGGATCCTTGGGACATCCCTACCCTAAACCCTAACCTTATCCCCTACCTTAACCATTTTAAATGTCAACTTCAACGGGCTATGGACGTCCCAAGGATGTATCTCTACCTGAAAATACATGATCTAAGTGATTGATAGTTGGTATTCAGCAGTCATAAAGCCTAATTTACTTTAATGAACTACTAAAATTGTGATTTTGTCAGACAGCATAGACAGCAGCTCTACACTTTATTGACTGACTGATCCATTCATCCTTCCATCCCTCCTCAGCCTTCCTCTCCTCTGAAGACCCAGTGAGGGTGGAGCTCAGTCAGAGAGCTGTTGAGGGACTGGTTAGGAAGAACACTTCTACAGCCAGAGAGGTGAGAGGTCACACATGGTTTAGATGGTAAATATTTATGTCCCCTTAGCGGTTCATCACGTCAGCAAAAGGGAATATGTTCCATCATCTATATTTATTTACATTAGTGCAAATTGTCCACTGATATCGGTGTAATTTCTCACCCCTTTAAGCTGTATGAAAGTGAATTTCCCCTTAGGCATACATACATGTTTTTTGTTATTACCCGAGCCACCTGAGCCACTGCCTGTTCACCCGCTATCATTCAGAAGGCGATATCAGTACAGGTGCATCAAAGCTGAGACCGAAAGACTGAAAAACAGCTTCTATCTCAAGGCCATCAGACTGTTAAATAGCACAGAGAGGCTGCAGCCTACATATAGACTTGACATCATTGGCCACTTTAATAAATGGAACACTAGTCACTTTAATAATGTTTACATATCATTTCTCATCTCATATGTATAAACTGTATCTCAGTCTATGCTGCTCTGACATTGTTTATCCATATATTTATATATTCCTAATTCCATTCCTTTACTTAGATTTGTGTGTATTAGGTATTTGTTGTGGACAAGCATTTCGCTACACCCGCAATAACATCTGCTGAACACCTGTATGTGACCAACAACATTTGATTTATGAAGGTCATTTGTGTAAAATGTACTTTTCCCAGCATATCTTTACATTGCTTATGCATATTCAATGGCCGGACTGCATCCAGACTATGTCAAAGGCCCATCCTGGTAGATCTGAACCTAATGCAGCTTGGAGTGATCAGAAGTCACATTTAGGTGCCAGGTGTAACTGAGGCCATAGATGCTCCATATCCATTACTTTGAGTGTTTTATATAATATGACTAAATGTGTTTCTGTGTTGCAGGGACAGTCAAGAAATGGAACAGCAAGGCCACAGAACATGACATAATCAGAGCTGTGGGAGACCACCTCAAGCCCCTGGTAGAGCCGGGGGTGGTGTTTACCACTCCACCACGCCTTCAGCAGGCTGGAAAAGAGTGATTGATACGGTTTTTCATACTAAGGTGGACCAATAGTTTGTTGATTGGTCAGTCATTGGGTAAATTTGTTTTACAATGTGTTCAAATCAAATCAAGCTTTATTTATACAGCACATGTCAGACATGGATGCAACACAATGGCTTCACAGGAAAAAACTATGAAAATAAACATTTAGTACACAAATATGAGGATAAAAACAGAAGACTAACAACTGAAAGACTAATGAGCATTGTAAGGAAATGCCATTGATTAAAATATCAACAATATGATGCAATATCCAACCCAAAATATAACTTGTTTTTTAGGAGGGGTTCTGAAAGACACTATGGGGGTGTCCACTGGAAGTTGACTAGTAACAACAACTGGGACCTAAAAGACACCCACCATGAGACCCACTAAATCTGCCCAAGAAGAGGCAAACAAAAGACAAACCCACACCAAACTTAAAGACAGGAAGCAAACCAAAAAGGTGGAGCAACTAAAGGTGTTGACTCTCCACATGTATCAAGACAACTGGAGCACTGGGCCAGACACTCTTAAATAGAACCTGGACCAGCTCAGGTGAAACACCTTCCCACTAACGAGATGGACAAGCCAGCACAGGTGTAACACATACTGACTAACGAGGTGACACCAATCAGTGCACCCAAGACACATTTCAGTTGAATGCATTCAGTTGTACAACTGACTTGGTATCCCCCTTTCCCACGTGCTAACGAGCTAGACGTGCTAACGAGCTAACGAGCTAGACGTGCTAACGAGCTAGACGTGCTAAAGTCCAACCTCAAAACATAAATGGAAAAACCAAAGCCTGTAACACCTTCCCCCTTAAGACAACAAATATATCCTATATTTTGTTGGACAAGTTTGCTCACCATCAACAGAAAACAACTTCCATTTCACATTATAATCAACTACAATGCTTCACCTTCACCAATATAAACATGGTGTCTACTGGCTGTCAACAATTAAAAACAAGAAAAAAACACGTATTTCTAAATAATAATATACAATCGTACTATTTTTTTCTCCTTTTTCTGTCTATAGAATCCTAAAAGTCACTAGCTTCTAGAACTCTCGTCTTCCTAATACCCACTAGCTTCTAGAACACTCGTCTTCCTAAATCCCACTAGCTTCTAGAACTCTCGTCTTCCTAAAACTCACTAGCTTCTAGAACACTCGTCTTCCTAAAACTCACTAGCTTCTAGAACTCTCATCTTCCTAAAACTCACTAGCTTCTAGAACTCTCATCTTCCTAAAACTCACTAGCTTCTAGAACTCTCGTCTTCCTAAATCCCACTAGCTTCTAGAACTCTCGTCTTCCTAAAACTCACTAGCTTCTAGAACACTCGTCTTCCTAAAACTCACTAGCTTCTAGAACTCTCGTCTTCCTAAAACTCACTAGCTTCTAGAACTCTCGTCTTCCTAAAACTCACTAGCTTCTAGAACTCTCGTCTTCCTAAAACTCACTAGCTTCTAGAACTCTCGTCTTCCTAAAACTCACTAGCTTCTAGAACTCTCGTCTTCCTAAAACTCACTAGCTTCTAGAACTCTCGTCCCCTTGGAACGAGCCCAAACAAAAATCATCTCAAATACGGAAAAACATGCCGTATAACAAAACTCAAATCAAATTGTACTGCGCCGAATACAACAGACCTAACAGTGAAATGCTGACTTACGAGCCCCTAACCAACAGTGCAGTTTCAAAAACATACAGAAAATAATAAGAGATAAAACTCATCTCCAACACGGAAAAACGTGTCAAAATAATATGTGATCCATGGCAACGCACTGGTTAAACGCAAAACACAAATCTTTTTAACTGCCAACCCCAGAGACAATCAGCAACCAAGTTGTCCTTACCACGGACATGTCTGATTTCAAGAGGAAACTCCTGCAATATCCATAGTAACTTTCCACACCTCACTGCGGAGCTTCTCTCTCTTTTCAGGGTTCACTAGATAGGCATGTTGTTGGAACGGGGCCCAGTCCCCAATGTCATGCTCTAGTACATTTGGGTTGGCACATCTGAGAATGATCCCTGATATTATAAAATTACATTATAAAATTATCCCTGATATTACGTCAATATAATTGTACCCAAAAATTGTCAGTTGGTTGCATAAATCATTGATTACTAAATGTTACATTAATTGTAAATATGAAATATCAAACCAAATGTACACCCCTTTGTTAATATGTATTGGCAATAATTAACTTAATGGTGAGGCATGGAATAATAAAACACGTATCTTTTGTCAGGCTGAATGTTTGAAATATGAGGTGATTTGAGTCATGCTTCTTCAGTAGTGGAATAAAGACAATTAGAATTTGAATGTTGTCAATAAATGCTGGAGTGATGTAGGATTGTTAATACAATTGATTATAGACCAATTTATTATACTGAGTCAATGTGTATAGGCTGCAAGGACGTTGAATTTAAGTTGTTTTCAAGTCAATGAAAAAAACTACATCTTCTCAACTTTCACTTTCAACTAAAACTGAATGTGTATTGGATGTTGGGCATAGTCTTATTTTCAACATCTTTTCAATTACATTTTGCTGGGTGGGATATTTTCCATGCATTTCATCATTAAGTCCTTTAGGAAATAATGTCTGGTGGGCGTGTCCAAATCAATAACCAAAATGCAGAAACAGTTTGGGATGAATTGAAAATCTAAACATAAAATGTGCTATATACACAAACATCTGCCACAATAATCATATTACTTGTATTTTTATTAAACAAGCTTCTTATAAACTGCACAAGCACCAGAAACACTGTTGTTATGACAAGTAGCAATAAATCACTGATATCGATTAGGGGGGAAATCAGGTTGTACGTGCTGTTGAAACTAACACAACTAAAAAAACACATGGAAATGGGAGATATATTTTACCTCACTGGTTAGAGGACAACCTGCAGAAGACAGTCAGCTACATTTTGGAGTGATGCATTTAAATTTAGGGGTCGCTAAACAAAGGAACACAACACTTATTCATCGATATCATGCTAAAATCATTTGTGTGACAGGAGGGAGATGAAGTTGCACGTCCTGTTAAAACGAACAGCTCAAAAACCACACGGAATCTGGGAATAATGTGTACATCCCTGGTTAGAGGACAATTTGTAGAAAACAGCTAGCTACATTTTGAAGTGTTGCGTTTTGATTCCAGTGGGTCACCAACGTGGTAAGTGTAACACAACTCTTTTTTTGTTAGTCACTTTTTGTTATATCACATAAATAGTACTCTTCCATTTCAGAGCCTGGATTTTCCCTCTGAGGCTAATATCCATATCATGTTGAAATCAATAGAACAGGGGACAAACGTTTAGGGTTCTACATTGTGACATTATTAAAATACTCCTTCTACAATGTTAAAACATTCTACATTGTGACATTAATTCATTGATATCATGAAACAACTCCTTCATGTATGTATTTTCTGATATTTGATCAGAGATCTTTTATCAGATTATCTCTGGTCACAGCTATGAGGTTTCTCTCCTGTGTGTGTTCTCTGGTGTTGAGTCAGAGAGCCAGAATCAGCAAAACTCTTCCCACATTGATCACAGCTATAAGATTTCTCTCCTGTGTGTGTTCTCTTGTGTGATGTCAGATGGCCAGATTGACCAAATCTCTTCCCACATTGATCACAGCTATAAGGTTTCTCTCCTGTGTGTATTCTCTGGTGCACTGTCAGCTGGCCAGATCTACCAAAACTCTTCCCACATTGATCACAGCTATAGGATTTCTCTCCTGTGTGTATTCTCTGGTGCACTGTCAGATTGCTAGATTGACCAAAACTCTTCCCACATTGATCACAGCTATAAGGTTTCTCTCCTGTGTGTCTTCTCTGGTGTAATATCAGACCCCCAGACTCAGTAAAACTCTTCCCACACTGATCACAGCTATATGGTTTCTCTCCTGTGTGTGTTCTCTGGTGTGATGTCAGATTGCTAGATTTACCAAAACTCTTCCCACATTGATCACAGCTATATGGTTTCTCTCCTGTGTGTGTTCTCTGGTGCACTGTCAGATTGCTAGATTGACCAAAACTCTTCCCACATTGATCACAGCTATAAGGTTTCTCTCCTGTGTGTCTTCTCTGGTGCAATATCAGACCCCCAGACTCAGTAAAACTCTTCCCACATTGATCACAGCTATAGGGTTTCTCTCCTGTGTATGTTCTCTGATGAATTTTAATGCCTGTTGATGAGGTGAATCTCTTCCCACAGTCAGAGCAGCAGTGAGTTCTCTTCCCTGTGGGTCTCTGCAGGTGTTTCTTGAGGTGTTCTGATGTGGAGAGACTCTTCTCTGCCTCTTCAGCATCATGAGGTTGTTGAGGCTCCCCAGAGGATCCACGATAGTTAAGTATCTCTCCTGTGTGAACAACAAAGTCAGACAGATGATTTAAAGGCCCACAACAGCGGTAATCCACTGTAAAAGGTGATGCCAACAGCGTAGCCATGATGTTGTACAACAATTGACATCTGTAATGAATGTAAAAATGATTTGACAATTGTCTTAAAATGAGCAAGAATAGTCATATTTTGTCTTGTTTTCACATAAGTAGTAACATCGATGATTGTAGGCTAGAAATAAGTTATTCATGTTGTTGAACCTCTAAGCAGTGTGCCAGACGACTTTTGGTCTCCAATATAGACCCCTTTCTATGTTTGGACTATAAGGGCGACACAATTTGGTTGCAGAAACTCCTCCCTGCTAATGAGGAAACCGCTAGTTATGGATGTAGTATATCTGGTAATGAGGAAACCACTAGTTATGGATGTAGTATATCTGGTAATGAGGAAACCACTAGTTATGGATGTAGTATATCTGGTAATGAGGAAACCACTAGTTATGGATGTAGTATATCTGGTAATGAGGAAACCACTAGTTATGGATGTAGTATATCTGGTAATGAGGAAACCACTAGTTATGGATTTAGTATATCTGGTAATGAGGAAACCACTAGTTATGGATGTAGTATATCTGGTAATGAGGAAACAACTAGTTATGGATGTAGTATATCTGCTAATGAGGAAACCACTAGTTATGGATGTAGTATATCTGGTAATGAGGAAACCACTAGTTATGGATGTAGTATATCTGGTAATGAGGAAACCACTAGTTATGGATGTAGTATATCTGCTAATGAGGAAACCACTAGTTATGGATGTAGTATATCTGGTAATGAGGAAACCACTAGTTATGGATGTAGTATATCTGCTAATGAGGAAACCACTAGTTATGGATGTAGTATATCTGGTAATGAGGAAACCACTAGTTATGGATGTAGTATATCTGCTAATGAGGAAACCGCTAGTTATGGATGTAGTATATCTGGTAATGAGGAAACCACTAGTTATGGATGTAGTATATCTGGTAATGAGGAAACCACTAGTTATGGATGTAGTATATCTGCTAATGAGGAAACCACTAGTTATGGATGTAGTATATCTGGTAATGAGGAAACCACTAGTTATGGATGTAGAATATCTGCCTGGAGCAATAATGGTTTGCTCCATTACCAGGTTGCTTATGAGAGCATTTCACACTACTTTGGATTATAATTGTAAGGCTCGTTTGAATTTCCTGCTTAATATAATGTTTGTGTCATCATCGCAAATCAACCGCTTTGGACTTAAAAAACACTTCAACCAGTAAAATGCTCTTTGGCTTTTCCATCAGCCTGACAATGAGGGTTTGTACACCGTTTGCCAAATTGGCCCATAACTTCACCTAACAACAACATAGACCTACTGTAGGACCCATAACTTCACCTAACAACAACATAGACCTACTGTAGGACCCATAACTTCACCAAACAACAAATATAGGAAAATATCTCTGTGTGTTGTACAAAAGCCTATCCATCAAGGAACAGTTCTCTACACATTATGAGCTAAGTAGGAATGTTGGATCCAACGTGGAGCACGGCATAACTGTCTTTACCAGAGTAATGAATGAAGAAGCACTTTGGTTGTTGTTGCATGTCGTGATGTTTGTCATGTGACTGTCATTCAGAAAATGATTTCCTGGATCAGCTGATGATAGTTGAACATGTGACTAACTAAACAGCTACAGTATTTAGAATTATGTGTAATTATTCATTATTGAAGAACCACATTAATGACAGTATCCATTTGGGTGTTGTCAATAAAGTTACTATATATATATATATGTTACCTTTATTTAACCAGGTAGGCCAGTTAAGAACAAGTTCTCATTTACAACTGTGACCTGGCCAAGATAAAGCAAAGCAGTGCGACAAAAAAAACAGAGTTACACGTTGGATAAACAAACGAACAGTCAATAACACAATAGAAAAATCTATATACAGTGTGTGCAAATGGAGTAAGGAGGCACGGCAATAAATAGGCCATAGTAGCAGAGTAATAACAATTTAACAAATTAACACTGGAGTGATAGATGTGCAGATGATGATGTTCAAGTAGAAATACTGGTGTGCAAAAGAGCAAAAAAAGTAAATAAAAACATGGGGATGAGGTAGGTAGTTGGATGGGCTATTTACAGATGGGCTGTGTACAGCTGCAGCGATCGGTAAGCTGCTCAGATAGCTGATGCTTAAAGTTAGTGAGGGAGATATATGTCTCCAACTTCAGCGATTTTTGCAATTCGTTCCAGTCACTGGCAGCAGAGAACTGGAAGGAAAGGCGGCCAATGTAGGTGTTGGCTTTGGGGATGACCAGTGAGATATACCTCCTGGAGCGCGTGCTATGGGTGGGTGTTGCTATGGTGACCAGTGAGCTGAGTTAAGGCGGCCTAGCAAAGACCTATAGATGACCTGGAGCCAGTGGGTTTGGCGACGAATATGTAGCGAGGGCCAGCCGACGAGAGCATACAGGTCACAGTGGTGGGTGGTATATGGGGCTTTGGTGACAAAACGGATGGCACTGTGATAGACTGCATCCAGTTTGCTGAGTAGAGTGTTGGAGGCTATTTTGAATATGACATCGCAGAAGTCAAGGATCGGTAGGATAGTCAGTTTAACGAGGGTATGTTTGGCAGCGTGAGTGAAAGAGGCTTTGTTGCGAAATAAGAAGCCGACTCTAGATGTCATTATGGGTTGGAGATCCTTAATATGAGTCTGGAAGGAGAGTTTAATGTCTAATCAGACACTTAGAATATGAATACAACAAATACCTAAGTCAGAACCGTCCAGAGTAGTGATGCTAGTCAGGCGGCGGGTGCAGGCAAAATCGGTTGAAGAGCACGCGTTTAATTTTACTAGCGTTTAAGAGCAGTTGGTGGCCACAGAAGGAGTTTGGTATTGCATTGAATGGCATTGAAGCTCGTTTGGAGGTTTGTTAACCTCTATGGGTTACTCAACAGCCAGTGGAATCCCATGGCGCGATATTCAAATACCTTAGAAATGCTATTACTTCAATTTCTCTAACATATGACTATTTTACACCATTTTAAAGACAAGACTCTCGTTAATCTAACCACACTGTCTGATTTCAAAAAGGCTTTACAACGAAAGCAAAACATTAGATTATGTCAGCAGAGTACCCAGCCAGAAATAATCAGACACCCATTTTTCAAGCTAGCATATAATGTCACAAAAAACAAAACCACAGCTAAATGCAGCACTAACCTTTGATGATCTTCATCAGATGACACTCCTAGGACATTATGTTATACAATACATGCATGTTTTGTTCAATCAAGTTCATATTTATATCAAAAAACAGCTTTTTACGTTAGCATGTGACTAGCATGTGACTAGCATTCCCACCGAACACTTCCGGTGAATTTACAAAATTACTCACGATAAAAAATTACTCACGATAAACGTTCACAAAAAACATAACAATTATTTTAAGAATTATAGATACAGAATTCCTTTATGCAATCGCTATGTCCGATTTTAAAATAGCTTTTCGGTGAAAGCACATTTTGCAATATTCTGAGTAGATAGCCTGGCCATCACAGGCTAGCTAATTTGACACCCACCAAGTTTGGTGCTCACCAAACTCTGATTTACTATGAGAAAAATTGGATTACCTTTGCTGTTCTTCGTCAGAATGCACTCCCAGGACTTCTACTTCAATAACAAATATTGGTTTGGTTCCAAATAATCCATAGTTATATCCAAATAGTGGCGTTTTGTTCGTGCGTTCAAGACACTATCCGATGGGTAAAGAAGGGTGCGTGCCCGGCACGTTTCGTGACAAAAGAAAATCTAAATATTCCATTACCGTACTTCGAAGCATGTCAACCGCTGTTTAAAATCAATTTTTATGCGATTTTTCTCGTAAAAAAGCGATAATATTCCGACCGGGAGTCGTTGTTTTCGTTCAAAGACTGAAAATGAAAACATGGAGTCGTCTCGTGCACGCGTGCCCCAGTCTCATTGTTCTCAGATCGACCACTTACCAAATGCGCTACTGTTTTTCAGCCATGGCCTGCAAAGTCATCATTCAACGTTCTGGCGCCTTCTGAGAGCCTATGGGAGCGCTAGAAACTGTCACGTTATGCCAAATAGTGTTTTATGACAAACCATTTTTTACCAATCCGTCGAGGCACCAACTTTGAGAAGAAAACAAAGGTTTCAAACCAATTCATGAATTGCCTCAATCTGTTAAAAACAATAATTTTGACCTCATGGATGAATTCTAGAATATACTATATATCCTAGAAACCTGGTTAAACTATCATTATGACATCATGGATGAATTCTAGAATATACTATATAGCCTAGAAACCTGGTTAAACTATCATTATGACATCATGGATGAATTCTAGAATATACTATATATCCTAGAAACCTGGTTAAACTATCATTATGACATCCTGGATGAATAAATTTGAGTGGTTACACTTCTCCTTCCCCCATCCCTCAGCTGTTTACCAAACCAAGCCTCTGGGCAGCCATTTTGTTGCTGTTTAAAAAAACCACACAACCCAGCAATCTGCCGTTCAAACAACAACAAAGCTGTCATTCCACCACTGTTTTGGTAATAAGATGATTATGGGGTTGGAGAAATGTAACTACTCTCAAATTCATAGACAGACCTATGGATGCAAGGACTGACCATCCATAATATCAACATTATAGTTTTAACCATGTTGAGGCTATACAGTGTTGATTTACATTGTTTCTAAACATTGGAGTAAAAAAAAGCTCATTTGGGGTTCTGATGGCGTATGACAGTTGAACTAAGCTCATGAGGCATGTGTTATATTCTTCAAGAATCAATGGCTATAAATAAATAATTAAAAAGTCCAAATATGGATGTAACAATTGCAGATTTCCCCTTTAACACCAAACATCAGTTAAACAACTGCAGAGTTTGTGCCTCTGTATTTAAGACAGTACTTACTAGTGTTAATCAGGGCCCGTTCATCGTTAGAACCATTGGATGCCTTAACATGCCTTTGGGAAACCGGGCCCAGATATCCAGATTCTTCCTCTTCTTCCTTCTTCGATGTGACAGTCATCTCCCCCTCCTCATCTTTCACTCCAAAAACTGCATCCTCCTCCTCCTTCACTCTGAACGTGTCTTCCTCTTCTTTTACTGTAACATCCTCCTCCTCTTTCACTCTGAACACGTCTTCCTCTTCTTTCACTGTAATGTCTTTCTCTTCTTCTTTCACGGTAACAGCCTCACCCTCTACTTGGTTTTGTATTGAAACAGCCTCCTCTTCCTCCTCCTCTTTGACGAGAGCTTCTTTCTCCGTCCAGCAGGCCTCATCTTCTTTAGCAGGAGGAGAGTAGCTCAGTGACCGCATGGTCGGAGATGTTAGCTAGCTAGGCTAATGCTAACTTAACCAGCCCGCTAGCTGACTAATAACAACAACACCGTAAATATGAAATTAAATCGGATAACTAACTAGACGACAGAAGTGGGTTTAAAACACAGTGGCTAATATACACTAAAGCATCTAAAGAGCTTTATTGTTCGGCTATTTTGTCTAGCAAGCTACCGTGGTGTCTGACTAACTGTTGTTGCTGTTGAAAGAAGCGTTCCGTCCACTACATTATACGTCACACCAACAGCATTACCTTAAATTCCCACACCGCCATCTGCTGACTGGAGTGGGTAACGCAGTTGAGTAAAATTATTATTTTATTGTCAGACAAAAAGTTAAAGTGTAGGAAGCATGAGTTTTTACTCACCAGCGTAACAACACAGTGTGGTTAAAGACCTAGTAAGCTAGTTGTAGTCACGATATGGTTACCTATAAGTACAAACAGCTATGTTTTTGCATTATTACAAATTGATTAACTTATTTCGGGAAATCTTCTAAACTACCCACAATGCACTATTTCCCAACGTCATATGTATTATCAACTCTATGCTACCGAGTTTGTATGCCAGTGTAACGGTGTAATGAAGTTACATTTTAAAAAAAATGTATTTAACCTTTATTTAAACAGGCAAGCCAGCTAAGGACAAATTCTTATTTACAATGACGGCCAAACCCCTGCCAAACCCTAACCCAGGCGATGCTGGGCCACTGTGCGCTGCCCTATGGGACTCCCAATCCGGCCTGTTATGATACAGCCTAGTTTTGAACCAGGGTCTGTAGTGACACCTCTAGCACTGAGATGCAGTACCTTAAATCGCTGTTTGTGTGTTTACATTACAGTCAGTGATAAAGGATGTTATTCTGGGTAACCCAATGTGATTCTGGGTAACCCACAGCAGATTTCTGGAGAAATTGGAAATTGAGTGGTCCTGGGATAGAAATGTATAAAGTTGACATTACATCATAAAATCCACCTTTTACATCATAAATTAGCAATTTATGTTTTAGTAACTTCTGTTGTTGGTTTGGCCTCTCTTTATATGTTATTTGCCGAATCTCAGTTTTCCATGTGGGTTTTATGCTAAAGTTCCCTCTATCAAGTTGGTAGCAAACTGGAAAATGCATCATCTTCAGAATGCTATTTATATCCTGTCACTACTGATCATTCATCCACACTGCATCTTCTTTAGGAGTGCTATTTATATCCTGATCATTCATCCACACTGCATCTTCTTTAGGAGTGCTATTTATATCCTGATCATTCATCCACACTGCATCTTCTTTAGGAGTGCTATTTATATCCTGATCATTCATCCACACTGCATCTTCTTTAGGAGTGCTATTTATATCCTGATCATTCATCCACACTGCATCTTCTTTAGGAGTGCTATTTATATCCTGATCATTCATCCACACTGCATCTTCTATAGGAGTGCTATTTATATCCTGATCATTCATCCACACTGCATCTTCTTTAGGAGTGCTATTTATATCCTGTCGACTACTGATCATTCATCCACACTGCATCTTCTTTAGGAGTGCTATTTATATCCTGATCATTCATCCACACTGCATCTTCTTTAGGAGGGCTATTTATATCCTGATCATTCATCCACACTGCATCTTCTTTAGGAGTGCTATTTATATCCTGATCATTCATCCACACTGCATCTTCTTTAGGAGTGCTATTTATATCCTGTCACTACTGATCATTCATCCACACTGCATCTTCTTTAGGAGAGCTATTTATATCCTGATCATTCATCCACACTGCATCTTCTTTAGGAGTGCTATTTATATCCTGTCGACTACTGATCATTCATCCACACTGCATCTTCTTTAGGAGTGCTATTTATATCCTGATCATTCATCCACACTGCATCTTCTTTAGGAGTGCTATTTATATCCTGATCATTCATCCACACTGCATCTTCTTTAGGAGTGCTATTTATATCCTGATCATTCATCCACACTGCATCTTCTTTAGGAGTGCTATTTATATCCTGATCATTCATCCACACTGCATCTTCTTTAGGAGTGCTATTTATATCCTGATCATTCATCCACACTGCATCTTCTTTAGGAGTGCTATTTATATCCTGTCACTACTGATCATTCATCCACACTGCATCTTCTTTAGGAGAGCTATTTATATCCTGATCATTCATCCACACTGCATCTTCTTTAGGAGTGCTATTTATATCCTGTCGACTACTGATCATTCATCCACACTGCATCTTCTTTAGGAGTGCTATTTATATCCTGATCATTCATCCACACTGCATCTTCTTTAGGAGTGCTATTTATATCCTGATCATTCATCCACACTGCATCTTCTTTAGGAGTGCTATTTATATCCTGATCATTCATCCACACTGCATCTTCTTTAGGAGTGCTATTTATATCCTGATCATTCATCCACACTGCATCTTCTTTAGGAGTGCTATTTATATCCTGATCATTCATCCACACTGCATCTTCTTTAGGAGTGCTATTTATATCCTGATCATTCATCCACACTGTGTGTCTCATCAATGCAGGTAATTTATGACATGTATAAAGTATGTGTTTTATAAACTCATGAACACCAGCCAGTTTATCAGCCGGTTCTGTTAGTTTAGGTGGATTATATTTCTCCACCACCAGAGGGGGACATTGAGTAATATTCCAGGTTAATTTGATATATTTTGATACTAAAATGGATGACAGTTTATTATGATGTTGTGAATATGAGATTACACATGGAAACAATGTATTATTTTATTATAGTCAATTAGGAATTATTAGGAACTGTTAAATCCACTATATGATCATAATAACTTTGACAGACATCTTGATTTCTTTTTTTGTTAGTATATTATAGGGCAGATTTATGGAGAATTGCTATGGGAGTGCTATTTATATCCCGTCACTACTGATCATTCATCCATACTGTGTGTGTCCCATCATTTCAGCTTTGGAAATAAATGAACTGTCCATCCATTGCTCCTTCCTGTGTTGACTCACTGACTTGAGGGACGGGAACAGGAAGGTCGATATCTAGCTCAAGCTTCACCTCATACCTTTCATGAACTGTGTGGTTGTGTTATCTAGAGGGAACCCGTTAGCACGGTAGGCTCTGGTGCCTTCTTGCTGTGGGCTCAAATCGACAGAGGAAATCAACCTGCTTGCTACTTTTTGTTTTGTCAACTTTTCATTAGGGATGTTATGTTTGATACCGGAGCTACGAGGCCTGCGTCCAAATCGCTAAGCAGTAAACTTCAAAGCAGTGTACCGATGCCTGTATCACTTTATCAGCAGCACGTCATCAATGGCGTCTGAAGCTTCATTTCATCAAACAACCACCTGATTGGTTTGGTATTGGGCTTGTTCGACACTGCAGGCGACTGCCAACTGACTGATCTACAAATCACCTTACATCATAAATAACTACTCATTATTATTTATAAATCAGTCAGCCAGTCACCATTTACCCACAATGCAGCATGGATTTGATGCTCTCGAACACGGCCAGTGGTTTAGTAGATGACAAAAAGGCCACACTGCGCATGCGATTCGGTGCTCAAACCTGTTGAACCTACATTGCCGTTCAAAAGTTTGGAGTCAATTAGAAATGTCCTTGTTTTCCATGAAAACATTCATGAAATGAGTTGCATAATGAATAGTAAATATAGTCAAGACTTTGACAACGTTTTAAATAATGATTTTTAATTGGAATAATAATTGTGTCCTTCAAACTTTGAATCCTCCATTTGCAGCAATTACAGCCTTGCAGATCTTTGGCATTCTAGTTGTCAATTTGTTGAGGTAATCTGAAGAGATTTCACCCCATGTTTCCTGAAGCACCTCCCACAAGTTGGATTGGATTGATGGGCACTTCTTACGTATCATACGGTCAAGCTGCTCCCACAACAGCTCAATAGGGTTGAGATCCGGTGACTGTGCTGACCACTCCATTATAGACAGAATACCAGCTGAATGCTTCTTCCCTAAATGGAGCTGTGCTTTGGGTCATTGTCCTGGTGTAGGAGGAAGTTGGCTCCAATTAAGCGCCGTCCACAGGGTATGGCATGGCTTTGCAAAATGGAGTGATAGCCTTCCTTCTTCAAGATCCCTTTCACCCTGTACAAATCTCCCACTTTACCACCACCAAAGCACCCCCAGACCATCACATTGCCTCCACCATGCTTGACAGAAGGAGTCAAGCACTCCTCCAGCATCTTTTCATTTTTTCTGGAACTCACGAATGTTGTTGTTTGTGATCCGAACACCTCAAACTTAGATTCGTCTGTCCATAATACTTTTTTCCAATCTTCCTCTGCCCAATGTCTGTGTTAGTTTGCCCATCTTAATCTTTTGCTTTTGCTTTTTTTTAAAAACGGTCTGAGATATGGATTTTTCTTTGCAACTCTGCCTAGAAGGCCAACATCCCGGAGTCGCCTCTTCACTGTTGACGTTTAGACTGGTGTTTTGCAGGTACAATTTGATAAAGCTTCCAGTTGAAAACTTGTGAGGCGTCTGTTTCTCAAATTAGACACTAATGTACTTGTCCTCTTGCTCAGTTGTGCACTGGGGCCTCCTTCCATTCTGGTTAGGCCAGTTTGCGCTGTTCTGTGTAGGGAGTAGTACACAGCATTGTACGAGATCTTCAGTTTCTTTGCAATTTCTCGCATGGAATAGCCTTCATTTCTCAGAAAAAGAATAGACTAACGTTTTTCAAAAGAAAGTTATTTGTTTCTGGCCATTTTGAGCCTGTAACCGAACCCACAAATGCTGATGCTCCAGATACTCAACTAGTTTAAAGAAGGACAGTTGTATTGCTTCTTTAATCAGAACAACAGTTTTCAGCTGTGCTAACATAATTGCAAAAGGGTTTTCTAATGATCAATTAGCCTTTTAAAATGATAAACTTGGAGAATATAAAATATAGAATATAATTTGATTTGTTTAACACTTTTTTTTGGTTACTACATGATTCCATATGAGTTATTTCATAGTTTTGATGTCTTCACTATTATTCTACAATGTAGACAACAGTTAAAATAAAGAAAAAACATTGAATTTGGAGGTGTGTCCAAACAATTGAATGGTACTGAATATGCATTGTGGAGGAGAACTGATCCTAGATCTGTACAAAGGCATAACATCTACAGCAGGAACAACTGTCTGTGTTAAAAAGGCCCAGCTGGATTGAATTGAGCTATTTAAAATGACATATTTGAATGTGAAATGATTTTCGGCTAAAATATCCTGGTAGTGGGTAAAGTTTATTTATTTTATACAGTCATTTTTTCTCATCTTTATCAAGGGTATCAATAACTAGGTGCTTATTTTGATATCTAGTTATTTGACTGAATCAGAAATACAGATGTGGAGTAGATGTAGAGTTTGTTTAAAATTCTCATAAAAAAATCTGAACTAATCAAACAACACTTGTTGCTCTTTGTACGTGTTGATATAATATTCATATTTAATGGACAGAAAAAAACGTTTCCCTAAACTGCTTTATAATATTATAATTCAATGAAGAATAAAAATAGTTTTCCCTTCTCAACTGCGTTTCCTCCCTCCAGACAGCAGATGGCGATATGTGTCTTTCAGGCGATGTTTCTAGTGTGACGTATAATCTAGTGGACGGAACGCTTCTTCAACAACTGCAGCCACCTCGGTAGCTCGCTAGCCGACAAAGTCGGAACATTCAAGTTCTTTGGACAATTTCGTGGTTTAATTGCCACTGTGATTTAAACATGCTTATGTGGAAACAACTAGCTACCCCATTAAATTTAATATTTACGTTGTAAGTCAACTAGCTGGCTGGTTAAATTAGCACTATGCTAATGCTAACTAGCTATTATCTCCGACCATGAGTTCACTAAGCTACTCTCCTCCTGTTAAAGAAGAGGTCTGCTGGACGGAGAAAGAAGCTCTGGTGAAAGAGGAGGCTGTTACAATACAAAAACAAGTAGAGGGTGAGGCTGTTACCGTGAAAGAAGAAGAGAAAGACGTTACAGAGAAAGAAGAGGAAGACGCCTTCAGAGTGAAAGAGGAGGAGGATGTTACTGTGAAAGAAGAGGAGGAAGATGCAGTTTTTGGAGTGGAGGATGAAGTGAAAGAAGATGAAGACGTTTTTGGAATTAAGGCTGAAGAGGGGTCAATTACTGTCAATGATGAAGAGAAGACTGGAGAACTGATTAACACCAGTAAATACAGTGAGTACTATCTAATAAAACAGGGACATTGATCTGATTAACACCAGTAAATACAGTGAGTACTATCTAATAAAACAGGGGCATTGATCTGATTAACACCAGTAAATACAGTGAGTACTATCTAATAAAACAGGGACATTGATCTGATTAACACCAGTAAATACAGTGAGTACTATCTAATAAAACAGGGACATTGATCTGATTAACACCAGTAAATACAGTGAGTACTATCTAATAAAACAGGGACATTGATCTGATTAACACCAGTAAATACATTGAGTACTATCTTATAAAACAGGGACATTGATCTGATTAACACCAGTAAATACAGTGAGTACTATCTAATAAAACAGGGACACAAACTCTGCAGATGTTGAACTAATGTGTGATTTTTAAAAGGGCATTCTACACTTGAATATGTTTCTGTACTGTCGGAATTGTTCATGACGTCCTACAGTGATTTTTTTTAAAAACTTTTCCTGTTGAAAAGTGATATATAAATACAGTAAAGTATAAACACACTAATGGGAAACAAATAAATGTTTTGAGCAAAATAGTGTTTTTTTAACAACTGCAAACTAGAAGGAGTGAGTGATGTCATAGTAAGGCCTTCAAGGAGTTGGCTTGATGGGAAGTCGTGATGTCATCCAATAGGAGACTGATATTCATGTGAATATTCATTATTCTTTTTAAAATCCTTCCTGTTCTGTCAAGTTGGTTGTTGATCATTGCTAGAAAGCCGTTTTCAAGTCTTGCCATAGACTTCCAAGACGATTTAAGTCCAAACTGTAACTAGGCCACTCAGGAACATTCAATGTCATCTTGGTAAGCTCCTCCAGTGTAGATTTGGCCTTGTGGTTTAGGTTATTGTCCTGTTAGGACAGTTTTTTGTATTCAGATCTCTGAAATGCACTCTACCTACGTAACATTTAGTGTCTCCTTGTGTTACGGTGGGAAAACAGTTTTCATGGGCACAGAAATACTAAATAATTTCAGAGTTTGCTAAATCCAATGGTAAAAACCGAGAGTCACCTTAACTTTATTGACAACACCCAAATGGATACTGTCATTAATGCGGTTCTTCAATAATTACACATAATACTTAATACTGTAGCTGTTTAGTTACAGTCACATGTTCAACTATCATCAGCTGATCCAGGAAATCATTTTCTGAATGACAGTCACATGACAAACATCACGACATGCAACAACAACCAAAGTGCTTCTTCATTCATTACTCTGGTAAAGACAGTTATGCTGTGCTGCACATTGGATCCAACATCCCTAACAAATTCATGTTTATAATGTGCTATTGTCTGGTTGATGTACTGTAGGGTCTCGTTAGTCTGTCTGGACACAGAGATACTTCGCTCATAATGTGTAGAGAACTGTTCCTTGATGGATAGGCTATTGTACAACACACAGAGCTATTTTCCTATATTCAGGACATTTAGAATGACAACACATTACAGAGTAGCCTAGTGGGATTATTCACAAAATTATCTGGTGATCAGGTTATGAAATGTCATGACAGACATTTTAGTTTCCATGTTTCACCTGAAATATTAAATGATTTATAGTCCTAGGTCTATGTTATTGTTAGGTGAATTTATGGGTCCTACAGTAGGTCTATGTTATTGTTAGGTGAAGTTATGGGTCCTACAGTAGGTCTATGTTATTGTTAGGTGAAGTTATGGGTCCTACAGTAGGTCTATGTTATTGTGAGGTGAAGTTATGGGTCCTACAGTAGGTCTATGTTATTGTTAGGTGAAGTTATGGGTCCTACAGTAGGTCTATGTTGTTGTTAGGTGAAGTTATGGGTCCTACAGTAGGTCTATGTTGTTGTTAGGTGAAGTTATGGGTCCTACAGTAGGTCTATGTTATTGTTAGGTGAAGTTATGGGTCCTACAGTAGGTCTATGTTATTGTTAGGTGAAGTTATGGGTCCTACAGTAGGTCTATGTTGTTAGGTGAAGTTATGGGTCCTACAGTAGGTCTATGTTGTTAGGTGAAGTTATGGGTCCTACAGTAGGTCTATGTTGTTAGGTGAAGTTATGGGTCCTACAGTAGGTCTATGTTATTGTTAGGTGAAGTTATGGGTCCTACAGTAGAACTATGTTATTGTTAGGTGAAGTTATGGGCCAATTTGTTAAACACTTAGTGTACAAACCCTCATTGTCAGGCTGATGGAAAAGCCAAAGAGCATTTTACTGGTTGAAGTGTTTTTTAAGTATAAAGCAGTTGATTTGCGACAATAACACAAACATATTAAGCAGGTGATTCAAGCGAGCCTTACAATTATAATCCAAAGTAGTGTCAGAAATAAATGTGTTTCTGTGTTGCAAATAATGTGAAATGCACTCATAAGCAACCTGTAAATGGAGGCTATTTTTGCTGTCAGCCTCTGAGAACTCCCCTGAGTTTTCCCCCACGGTGGTGAATTAGTGAATAGACACAGAGCTTAATGTGAGTTTCCTTGAGTAGCACTCCTGATCTTGCGCTGTAATATTCAGAATACATTGTGAAAAATTTAAATCTTTGCTCACCATTTTTGCTCCATGCAGATATACTACATCCATAACTAGTGGTTTCCTCATTACCAGATATACTACATCCATAACTAGTGGTTTCCTCATTAGTTAAATGATTTGACCATTAAGACAGTTAACAGAAGTCAACTGTTGTACAACTTCATGGGTATGATCTGGGCATCACCTTTTACCTCAAATAAACAGTGGATTTCTGTTGTTGTGGGCCTTTAACCATCTGTCTGACTTTGTTGTTCACACAGGAGAGAGACGTGACTATCGTGGATCCTCTGGGGAGCCTCAACAACATCATGATGCTGACAGGGCAGAGAAGAATCTCTCCACATCAGAACACCTCAAGAAACGCCAGCGGAGAACCACAGGGATAAGATCTCACCGCTGCTTTGACTGTGGGAAAAGATGCACCTCATCAGGCATTATATCACACCGGAGAATTCACACAAGGGATAATTCTCACTGCTGCTCTGATTGTGGGACATTTTTTAAATCTTCATCAGAACTCAAAATACACCTGAGAAATCACACAAAAGAGAAACCTTACTTCTGCTCTGACTGTGGGAAGAGTTTTCCTCTGTCAACCAGCCTGATATCACACCAGAGAACACACACAGGAGAGAAACCTTATAGCTGTGATCAATGTGGGAAGAGTTTTTATAAATCTAGTTATGTTATTATACACCAGAGAACACACACAAGAGAGAGAACTTACAGTTGTGATCAATGTGGGAGGAGTTTTCCTATTTTAATCGCTCTGATATCACACCAGAGAACACACACAGGAAAGAAACCATGTAGCTGTGATGAATGTGGGAAGAGTTTTGCTTCACCTGGCGGCCTGACAGCACACCAGAGAATACACACAGGAGAGAAACCTTTTGGCTGTAATCAATGTGGGAAGAGTTTTACTCATCGAAGCAGCCTGATATACCACCAGAAAACACACACGGTAGAGAAACCTTATAGCTGTGCTCAATGTGGGAAGAGGTTTACTTGTTCTAGCATGCTGACTAGACACCAAAGAACACACACAGGAGAGAAACCTTATAGCTGTGCTCAATGTGGGAAGAGTTTTACTTGTTCTAGCATGCTGACTAGACACCATAGAACACACACAGGAGAGAAACCTTATAGCTGTAATCAATGTGAGAAGAGATACTCTGATAAAAGATCTCTGATTAAACATCAGAAAATTCATGAAGGAGTTGTTTCATGATATCAATGAATTAATGTCTCAATGTAGAATGTTTTAACATTGTAGAAGGAGTATTTTAGTGATGTCACAATGTAGAATGTTTTAACATTGTAGTAGGAGTATTTTAATGATGTCACAATGTAGAACCCTAAACGTTTGTCCCCTGTTCTATTGATTTCAGCATGATATGGATATTAGCCTCAGGGGGAAAATCCAGGCTCTGTAATGGAAGAGTTACTATTTATGAGATTTAACAAAAAGTGACTAACAAAAAAAGAGTTGTGTTACACTTACCATATTGGTGACCCACTTTAATCAAAATGCAACACTTCAAAAGGTAGCTAGCTGTTTTCTACAAGTTGTCCTCTAACCAGTGATGTACACATTATTCCCAGATTCCGTGTGGTTTTTGAGCTGTTAGTTTTAACAGGACGTGCAACCTCATCTCCCTCCTCTCGCACAATTGATTTCAACATGAAATCGATGAGTGATGACAAATAAGTGTTGCATTCCTTTGTTTAGCGATCCCTAAATTTAAATGCATCATTCCAAAATATAGCTGACTGTCTTCTGCAGGTTGTCCTCTAACCAGTGAGGTAAAATATATCTCCCATTTCCATGTTTTTTATTTGTGTTAGTTTCAACAACAGTACAACCTGATTTCCCCCCTGACGATATCAGTGATTTATTGCTACTTGTCAAAAAAATACAAGTAATATGATTATTGTGGCAGATGTTTGTGTATATAGCATATTATATGTTTAGTTTTTCAATATATCACAAACTGTTTCTGCGTATTTGTTATTGAAAATTGTGTTTTGACATTGGGGCTATCCCATCTAGCAAAATGTCTTTGAAAAGAAGCCTATGCCCGATGTCCTATATTCGTTCGGTTGTAGTTAAATTACTTGAAAACAACTTAATTTCAACGTACTTCCAAGTAGCCTAGTGGTTAGAGCATTGAGCCAGTAACCAAAAAGTTGCTGGATCGAATCCCCGAGCTGACATGGTAAAAATATGTTGGACCCACTGTTCCTAGGCCGTCATTGTCGATAAGAATTTGTTCTTAGCCTAATTAAATAAAGGTTAAATGAAAAGTGGACGAGAGTTCTAGAAGCTAGTGATTTTTCGGATTCTATAAAGAATAAAAATTAAAAAATAATCCTATTGTATATTATTATTTAGAAATACGTGTTTTTTATTGTTTTTAATTGTTGACAGCCAGTAGACACCATGTTTATATTGTAGAAGGTGAAGCATTGTAGTTGATTATAATGAGAAATGGAAGTTGTTTTCTGTTGGTGGTAAGCATTCTATTAAGGTGTTAGTCTTTGGTTTTTCCATTTTGTTTTGAGGTTGGACTTTAGCACGTCTAGCTCGTTAGCACGTCTAGCTCGTTAGCACGTCTAGCTCGTTAGCACGTCTAGCTCGTTAGCCCGTCTAGCTCGTTAGCATGTATAGCTCGTTAGCACGTCTAGCTCGTTAGCACGTCTAGCTCGTTAGCATGTATAGCTCGTTAGCACGTCTAGCTCGTTAGCACGTAGGACGCACTGATTGGTGTCACCTCGTTAGTCAGTATGTGTTACACCTGTGCTGGCTTGTCCATCTCGTTAGTGGGAAGGTGTTTCACCTGAGCTGGTCCAGGTTCTATTTAAGAGTGTCTGGCCCAGTGCTCCAGTTGTCTTGATACATGTGGAGAGTCAACATCTTTAGTTGCTCCACCTTTTTGGTTTGCTTCCTGTCTTTAAGTTTGGTGTGGGTTTTTCTTTTGTTTTCCTCTTCTTGGGCAGATTTAGTGGGTCTCATGGTGGGTGTCTTTTATGTCCCAGTTGTTGTTACTAGTCAACTTTCAGTGGACACTGAGAGCAAAACTGCAAGATTATGTTATAATACTTTTATTGCATCAAATGGTTGTTTTATGCAACAGAATAGAGGGTTCTTAGAACTATTGTGTCTGTGTGTTCTACTGAGGATGGGCCTCTGGGAGAAAACACTGACAGGAGATTTGCAATGTCTTTTGGGTGATAAAACCTAAAGAGACCGCATTCCAGAACATGAGTTAATGTTTCTGTTCTATATGGTACCAGGGAGAGGTGACCTCAGGGCCAGACCCTGGTCTCTACACAAAGAGTACTGTTTTTACAGCAGATACTGTCTGCTGAGAATTATAAGTATCTTTCATACAAATCTTAACCTTGTGACCCGTTCTATACATCTGTTGTTGGTCATGTAGGTTGAAAGGGGTGTATCTTGGCTGTAAAAGACCTTTGTACTTTTGTCTCATGGCTCTCAACGAATCATCTGGGGGTGATTCATCTCTCAACGAATCATCTGGGGGTGATTCGTCGACCAGCCATCATTATCGTAGAGCACTCAATTGATTCACCCTATATTTGCGTGTTGTATTGACCTGCTCCCTTATTAATAAGTGAATAAAGATTTAGTTTAAGATTAACTCTGACTTGTGTGATAAGTTTGTCTCTCCTCATTTGATATTAAAGAAATTAACCACATTTGGCGATGGGGATGTGAATCTTCTCTTGGTGACCGCTCCTGGGTAAATGGTGGTCCAGGGATCCCTCTAACTTGGGATCACAGGGAGACCACACTTCAGGAACGGAGCAGATGGTCCCACCTTTGATCTGAGAGACAGCGAGCCGAGTATAGCTAACCATGAGATAGAAATGTGAAAATATTCCTGCAGGTTAAAATATTGTTGGAAAAACAACTACTTGATTAGGTACGTTTGGGAATAGCATTGTGTGACTGAGTCTTAATCTGATGTTTGGATAGTAACAGATCTGTAGTTCCTCATATAGAAATATGCTTAATCAGATGACTGACATGTGGATACATTTTAGTCATTTAGCAGATGTTATTATCCAGAGTGACTTACAGTAGTGAATGCATACATTTCATACATTTTTTTTTTTGTACCACCCCTCCGTGGGAATCGAACCCACAACCCTGGCGTTGCACACACCATGCTGGCGTTGCAAACACCATGCTCTACCAACTAACGTTATCTTGGGGTTCCGTTCCTTCACTGCCAACATAGAATATCACGGGGTGGTATTGAGAGGGGAATGATATTTTAGAAAGCAGCGGAAGGTCTATAGTTCCTGGGAGGCTTGATTTTGCCGTGATCTCTGGGAGGTTAGAGAACCGTTGAGGATCCCATGGTCATTGTCTGGGAAACTAAAGTTTATTTTTGGTTCTGCTGGGAGGATGTTTGGAGAGATGCTTCGTAGCTATGGAGAATCCCTGAAAAAGCAAATGGAATGGTTGTCGTGACTACCTGAGAATTTCTTACGTTTTATATGGATTCTGTGAATATATGAAAATATGATGAATTGTATGTGTGTATAATCGATTACTAGAGATTTGATGAAGTAATACTGGGAATATAATTAGATACAATTTAAACAACCCATATGTAGACGAACGTAGGTTTTGAGTTGGTATCTTTGATGGATCATTTGATAAAGATGAGGGTTAAGCGTTATTAAACTGTCTACAAAGTCTGGCCAGTTGTCTCAGAAACTGATGGGAGTGTGTCCACTTTAGGGTAAGTTACCTTAACGATGTAACTATAAAACGCTTATTGGATTTTCTCCATCCGGCTACTACATTTGAAATAAAAACTGCCCTTAAGGCCTGTGGGGGGTTCTTCCCAGTATGAGAGGAGTTGCTAGATTTATTGAATAAACCTTTTTCCATAAAGTTAGAGTGAACCAAGGTGGCTGACTAGCTGTTGATGTTGAAGAAGCGTCCCGTCCACTAGATTATACGTCACAGTGGCAGAATCACCTGAAAGACGCACATCGCCATCTGGAGTTGGTATCGCAGTTGAGAAAATACTTTCAAACGCTCAAAAGCGACTGCCCCTAAAAACCAACGACTCCCTTTGAAAACGGGCGATGTGGCATCAGAAACATTTATTATAGTGTTAAAATGTACTACAAAGTGTAGCTAAATAGAATAACTTTGGTCATACCCCCTCAGCACGTGACGTCCAAGGACGTCGAATTATGGTCGATATCAGGTCTGTCTGTTGTGGCCGCTATTTCGCCCTAAAATAATCATCCCAAATTGGGCTGTGTATAACTATGTAAATGTCTCTCGGACCAGGTGACTTTTATCAATATACACTCTAAAAAGTAAAGGTTCCTGGAGTATCCTGTAGGGGTTCTTCAAATTGGAACTGTGGGGGAACCCCTAAAAGTTATTTGAAGAACATTTTGTGGGAACTCCTATAAGTTCTTCGAAGAACCCCTTATCATGGTTCCTCAAATAACCTTTTGGGGTTAATTTTTTTAACTCCCTGTCCACCCTCTCCCCATTATAAAACAATATTTTAATAATAATAACAATATTGACAATATTGATTTAAATCATTCATTGTTTATTTAGTGGCACCACAAATGTGAATTAATATTTACAAAACAATTTAACAAACAAAACACATTACAAAATTGCAACATTTCTGCAGACATGTCAGACCATAAAAAATAATACATTTACTTTGTATAGTGATTTTCATGACATTTAAAAAAAAATTAAAAAAAATATGTACAATAAAAACAACATTAAAAATGAATCACAGGTAAACTAACAATATTGTAGACTTGATGCTAAATACAGATTTTTCAGCTTTAGTGTGTATATCATATCCACTTAGTTATGTTAGGAAGTTTTCCATCTTTATGACCGGCCCTGTTAACTTCACCCCAACTTCTCTGATCCCCAGAACAACATAACTGTTTTTGGTGTATAGGCATACCTTGTCACGGACATAATGGCCACCCGGGTCCTCATTGAAGAGGTAGGGCAAGAGCAGAATCGCTGCTGTGGTCTCCAGTCCTAGTAAAGTAAAGCAATGATCTTACTACACTTGCTAATTTTATTACAAAATACTTTAGAGAAAGGGAAGGAATAAGAGCAGATACCTCTTCTGTATTGTCCTTCAGGGACTGTCAAAATAGCAGGATGATGTCCTCACCCCTGCCTCGCCTCTCTACCTCTGATAGTCCTTGAATTATCTTTTTGTCTATATCCATTCCATGGACTTGATTCATTTCTGAGAAGATCTGAAAAGATCATTTGCACACATTTGTACGCTAATAGATGTCAGTTTGTATTGACTGCTATGTAGGTTAAATGTACATTTCAAATACAGCTGTCCTACAACATATCTGTACCTTCTTGAAAATGTGTCAAAGAATAGTCTTACAAGCATTAATATATATATATATATATATATATATATATATACTTTGTAATTTGTAAGTCGCTCTGGATAAGAGCGTCTGCTAAATGACGTAAATGTAAATGTACTACATCAATATTTAAAGATAAATGGCATCGACATACAATTTAATGTAAAATAGAAGAACATATTGGAGAACATGTTGTCTTTATGGAAACGATATACAATATATGGGAAAGAATATAGTTGAGGAAATAATCCAAACCTAGTTGTGCCTAGTTAGGACATAACGTTAGCTAGCTAGCTAACGGTACTGTACTGTAGCTCATACAACCCCGACGGTCAAACCCGGCTTTCTAATATTTACGTTCATTAACTATAGTAACGTTATGGAAGATATTCACAGAAAACTATCATTGTCTTCGTTATTCATTATTAGTATGTTATATTATTATAATACATTATTTCGAGACATATTCAGAGCCAAACATCAACCCAACTTAACCTTTTTAACTGTTGTCGCATCCAAACTTGTCACCATCGTTTTCAGTTGTAATTGCGAAGTTCCCGGAAGAAGTCCAACAACAACGGAGGTTCCTCGATGAACCCACCTTCTAACAAGTTCTTTGAAGAACCTTTTGGGGCTGTTTTTCATTGACCAAGAACCCTACGGTTCTTAGGGGATCTGAGAACAACTCCAGTTGAACCCTTCATTTTTAGAGTGTAGTCGGCTCTATTTACTCTCAGATTCAAACATGATGATTAGTATCAACGATCAAGTCAGCTGCTGCTGCTCCAATACAGTATGAGGTGAGACGGTGATCTGATGTTGAACTGGGCAGTCAGCCGCTGCTGCTCCAATACAGTATGAGGTGAGACGGTGAACTGATGTTGAACTGGGCAGTCAGCCGCTGCTGCTCCAATACAGTATGAGGTGAGACGGTGAACTGATGTTGAACTGGGCAGTCAGCTGCTGCTGCTCCAATACAGTATGAGGTGAGACAGTGAACTGATGTTGAACTGGGCAGTCAGCTGCTGCTGCTCCAATACTGTATGAGGTGAGACGGTGAACTGATGTTGAACTGGGCAGTCAGCTGCTGCTGCTCCAATATAGTATGAGGTGAGACGGTGAACTGATGATGAACTGGGCAGTCAGCTGCTGCTGCTCCAATACAGTATGAGGTGAGACAGTGAACTGATGTTGAACTGGGCAGTCAGCTGCTGCTGCTCCAATACAGTATGAGGTGAGACGGTGAACTGATGTTGAACTGGGCAGTCATTCATTCTGTACTATGAGTCTGGTCTATCATTGTTACTGCACATTCTGGTGAAAATTCTAACCAATCAGGAGAGACTTTGTCATTTCTTCAAACAATCAACCTTTATTTGATAAGAATTGCAATAAAGTAGCTGGTCAGCCCTACACTCTGAGGTGGAAGGCCGAGAGCTCGATGACACAAGGAGTTCAGAAGCCTTATATAGTCAAACTATCTTGTGCATATAGAAAACACGTGATCTTGGTATGTGTACGTGTGTGGAGAACGAGACACAGACTAACTGTGAATTGGTTGTCTCGTTCTGTAGCAACAGCTAGTTATTCTAGTTTTCCAGTGAGGTGTCAAAACAACAGGAAATCACTCTAGACACAGTTCCTCTGAAGTAGATCAACGGTTCCCTGAATTGGGCCAAGCGCCTTTGGCCTGTCTGTCGAGAGGGTGTGTGGTTGCACACCCACACAAACATACACATAAACTTCTCAACCTTAAAGAGATCCTTCAACACATTAGAAGTCATATCAACTTAAAGAGGTTAACATAGATTTTTCCCTCACAACATTGCTCTTGAGATAAATCAGACCCAGCCTGAACTGTGTGATGTAGTAGGGAGTTGTAGTTTCTCTAGAAATAAATCAGAGCCAGACTGAACTGTGTGATGTAGTAGGGAGTTGTAGTTTCTCTAGAAATAAATCAGACCCAGCCTGAACTGTGTGATGCTGTAGGGAGTTGTAGTTTCTCTAGAGATAAATCAGACCCAGACTGAACTGTGTGATGTAGTAGGGAGTTGTAGTTTCTCTAGAGATAAATCAGACCCAGACTGAACTGTGTGATGTAGTAGGGAGTTGTAGTTTCTCTAGAGATAAATCAGATCCAGCCTGAACTGTGTGATGTAGTAGGGAGTTGTAGTTTCTCTAGAGATAAATCCGATCCAGACTGAACTGTGTGACGTAGTAGGGAGTTGTAGTTTCTCTAGAGATGCATCAGATCCAGACTGAACTGTGTGATGGAGTAGGGAGTTGTAGTTTCTCTAGAGATGCATCAGATCCAGACTGAACTGTGTGATGTAGTAGGGAGTTGTAGTTTCTCTAGAGATAAATCAGATCCAGACTGAACTGTGTGATGTAGTAGGGAGTTGTAGTTTCTCTAGAGATAAATCAGATCCAGCCTGAACTGTGTGATGGAGTAGGGAGTTGTAGTTTCTCTAGAGATATATCAGATCCAGCCTGAACTGTGTGATGCTGTAGGGAGTTGTAGTTTCTCTAGAAATAAATCAGACCCAGCCTGAACTGTGTGATGCTGTAGGGAGTTGTAGTTTCTCTAGAGATAAATCCAATCCAGACTGAACTGTGTGACGTTGTAGTTTCTGTAGAGATGCATCAGATCCAGCCTGAACTGTGTGATGTAGTAGGGAGTTGTAGTTTCCAACAGGCCAATATTCTACATAGTTTAGCGCATAAAACGTAATTAACTACAATGACCATAATCCATTGCGTGCCTACTTGTCTTGTCTAGCATTTCACTACAATAACATCTGCTGAACACCTGTATGTGACCTATAACATTTGATTTGATTTATGAAGATAATTTGTGGAAAATGTATTTTTCCCCACTCATTCACCCCATCTCTTTACATTGCTGATGCATATTCAGTGGCCTGACTGCGTCAAAGGCCCATCCTGGTAGATCTGAACCTAATGCAGCTTGGAGTGATCAGAAGTCACATTTAGGTGCCAGGTGTAACTGAGGCCATAGATGCTCCATATCCATTACTTTGAGTGTTTTATATAATATGACTAAATGTGTTTCTGTGTTGCAGGGGCAGTCAGAAATGGAACAGCAAGGCCACAGAACATGACATAAGCAGAGCTGTGGGAGACCACCTCAAGCCCCTGGTAGAGCCGGGGGTGGTGTTTACCACTCCACCACGCCTTCAGCAGGCTGGAAACGTGGGATTGATCTGGTTGTTTCAGTTTCCAGTAGTTGAATCCTTTGACATGTTGTTGATTTCAACATTTTTCATTTTCAACAAATGAACTGGGTTGGTTGAAAAGTGATACTAAACATGCAATATTTTGAAATAGTGGGAGATATACTGAATTTATACTGTTTTTCATACTAAGAAAGACCAAGATACGTGTTGCTTTTGCACATATTTGTTGATTGGTCAGTCATTGGGTAATTTGTTTTACAATATGTTCAAACCAAATCAAGCTTTATTTATACAGCACATTTCAGACATGGATGCAACACAATGGCTTCACAGGAAAAAACAATGAAAATAATCAGAAATATTTAGTACACAAATATGAGGATAAAAAAACAATAACAACTGAAAGACTAATGAGCATTGTAAGGAAAATCCATTGATTAGAATATTAAAGAAACGGATGCAACATCCCAAAATATAAGCTTGTTTGTTGTTACGTTCCCCATCAAGAAAACCAGAAATGTCCCTTAAATAGAAGAGGAACTAACAAAGAGTCACTGACAACAACCACAACTAAACAGGTGGGGTTTTAGGAGGGGCTCTGAAAGACACTATGGGGGTGTCCACTGGAAGTTGACTAGTAACAACAACTGGGACCTAAAAGACACCCACCATGAGACCCACTAAATCTGCCCAAGAAGAGGAAAACAAAAGAAAATCCCACACCAAACTTAAAGACAGGAAGTAAACCAAAAAGGTGGAGCAACTAAAGGTGTTGACTCTCCACATGTATCAAGACAACTGGAGCACTGGGCCAGACACTCTTAAATAGAACCTGGACCAGCTCAGGTGAAACACCTTCCCACTAACGAGATGGACAAGCCAGCACAGGTGTAACACATACTGACTAACGAGGTGACACCAATCAGTGCGTCCTACGTGCTAACGAGCTAGACGTGCTAACGAGCTAGACGTGGTAACGAGCTAGACGTGCTAACGAGCTAGACGGGCTAACGAGCTAGACGTGCTAACGAGCTAGACGTGCTAACGAGCTATACATGCTAACGAGCTATACATGCTAACGAGCTATACATGCTAACGAGCTAGACGGGCTAACGAGCTAGACGTGCTAACGAGCTAGACGTGCTAACGAGCTAGACGTGCTAACGAGCTAGACGTGCTAACGAGCTAGACGGGCTAACGAGCTAGACGTGCTAACGAGCTAGACGGGCTAACGAGCTATACATGCTAACGAGCTAGACGGGCTAACGAGCTAGACGTGCTAACGAGCTAGACGTGCTAACGAGCTAGACGTGCTAACGAGCTAGACGTGCTAAAGTCCAACCTCAAAACAAAATGGAAAAACCAAAGACCAACACCTTAATAGAATGCTTACCACCAACAGAAAACAACTTCCATTTCTCATTATAATCAACTACAATGCTTCACCTTCTACAATATAAACATGGTGTCTACTGGCTGTCAACAATTAAAAACAACAAGAAAAAAACCCTAAAACGCTTCTGGAACACATTTTTTATATTTTTTTCCCCCACTAGCTTCTAGAACTCTGGTCCCCTTGGAACGAAAAATACGGAAAAGAATAAGAGATAAAACTCATCGCCAAAAAACCAGTCAAAATAAATTGTAATCAATGGCACTGGCTAACGCAAAACTTATTAACTGCCCACAATCAGCAACCAAGTTGTCCTTACCACGGACATGTCTGATTTCAAGAGGAAACTCCTGCAATATCCGTAGTAACTTTCCACCTCACTGCAGAGCTTCTCTCTCTTCTCAGGGTTCACTAGATAGGCATGTTGTTGGATCGGGGCCCAGTCCCCAATGTCATGCTCTAGTACATTTGGGTTGGCACATCTGAGAATGAACCCTGATATTTTAAAAGCAGGGCAACAATGTCAATATAATTGTACCAAAAATTGTCAGTTGGTTGCATAAATAAATATTTGGTTGCATAGTCCTTTTTTCAAAGTATTTTCAATGACATTTTTCTAGGTGGGATATCCCCAATGTCAAAACACAGTTTTAACATGTACAAATCAATAACCAATATGCAGAAACAGTTTGTGATAAATTGAAAACCTAAACATAACATGTGCTACATACACAAACATCTGCCACAATAATCATATTACTTTTTAAAAACAAGCTCCTTATAAACTGCACAAGCACCAGAAACACTGTTGTTTTGACAAGCACCAATAAATCACTGATATCGATTAAGGGTGAAATCAGGTTGTACATGATGTTGAAACTAACACAACTAAAAAACACTTGGAAATGGGAGATGTCTTTTACCTCACTGATTAGAGGACAACCAGCAGAAGACAGTCAGCTACATTTTGGAGTGAAACATTTAAATGTAGGGGTCGCTAAACAAAGGAACACAACATTTATGTCATCACTCATCGATATCATGTTGAAATCAATTGTGTGAGAGGAGGGAGATGAGGTTGCACGTCCTGTTAAACTAACAGCTCAAAATCCACATGGAATATGGGAGTAATGTGTACATCCCTGGTTAGAGGACAATTTGTAGAAAACAGCTAGCTACATTTTGAAGTGTTGCATTTTGATTCCAGTGGGTCACCAACATGGTAAGTATAACACAACTCTTTTTTTGTTAGTCACTTTTTGTTAAATCACATAAATAGTAACTCTTCCATTTCAGAGACTGGATTTTCCCCTTGAGGCTAATATCCATATCATGTTGAAATCAATAGAACAGGGGACAAACGTTTAGGGTTCTACATTGTGACATCATTAAAATACTCCTTCTACAATGTTAAAACATTCTACATTGTGACATTATATCATTGATATCATGAAACAACTCCTTCATGTATTTTCTGATGTTTGATCAGATGTCTTTTATCAGAGTATCTCTTGTTACATTGATCACAGCTATAAGGTTTCTCTCCTGTGTGTGTTCTTTGGTGTATCTTCAGTTTGCCAGATTGAACAAAACTCTTGCCACATCGAGTACAGCTATAGGGTTTCTCTCCTGTGTGTCTTCTCTGGTGCATCTTCAGTTCTCCAGATTGAACAAAACTCTTCCCACATTGAGTACAGCTATAGGGTTTCTCTCCTGTGTGTCTTCTTTGGTGTATCGTCAGATGGTTAGATTTTAAAAAAAACTTCCCACATCGAGTACAGCTATAGGGTTTCTCTCCTGTGTGTGTTCTCTGGTGAAGAGTCAGATTGCGCAAGCAAGTAAAACTCTTCCCACACTCATCACAGATATACGATTTCTCTCCTGTGTGTATTCTCTGGTGTGATATCAGGCTGCTTCGATGAGTAAAACACTTCCCACATTGATCACAGCTAAAAGGTTTCTCTCCTGTGCGTGTTCTCTGGTGTAATTTCAGGCTGGTTGAATGAGTAAAACTCTTCCCACATTCATCACAGCTGTATGGTTTCTCTCCTGTGTGTGTTCTCTGGTGTGTTATCAGGTTGATTAGCTGAGTAAAACTCTTCCCACATTGATCACAGCTAAAAGGTTTCTCTCCTGTGTGTGTTCTCTGGTGTAATTTCAGGCTGGTTGAACGAGTAAAACTCTTCCCACATTCATCACAGCTAGAAAGTTTCTCTCCTGTGTGTATTCTCTGGTGTGATATCAGGCTGCTTCGATGAGTAAAACTCTTCCCACATTGATCACAGCTAAAAGGTTTCTCTCCTGTGTGTTTTCTCTGGTGGAATTTCAGGCTGGTTGATTGAGTAAAACTCTTCCCACATTCATCACAGCTATATGGTTTCTCTCCTGTGTGTGTTCTCTGGTGTGTTATCAGGTTGCCTAGTTGAGTAAAACTCTTCCCACATTCATCACAGCTGTATGGTTTCTCTCCTGTGTGTGTTCTCTGGTGTGTTATCAGGTTGCCTAGTTGAGTAAAACTCTTCCCACATTGATCACAGCTAAAAGATTTCTCTGCTGTGTGTGTTCTCTGGTGTAATTTCAGGCTGGTTGAACAAGTAAAACTCTTCCCACATTCATCACAGCTAGAAAGTTTCTCTCCTGTGTGTATTCTCTGGTGTGATATCAGGCTGCTTCGATGAGTAAAACTCTTCCCACATTCATCACAGCTATAAGATTTCTCTCCTGTGCGTGTTCTTTGGTGTACAATAAGATGGCTAGATGTATCAAAACTCTTCCCACATTGAGTACAGCAATAAGCTTTCTCTACTGTGTGGCTTCTCCGATGAATTTTAATGCCTGATGAGGTGAATCTCTTCCCACAGTCAGAGAGGTTAATTATCTTCCCTGTGGGTCTCTGCTGGTGTTTCTTGAGGAGTTCTGATCTGGAGAGACTCTTCTCTGCCTCATCAGCATCATGAGGTTGTTGAGGCTCCCCAGAGGATCCACGATAGTCCCGTCTCTCTCCTGTGTGAATGACAAAGTCATACAGATGGTTAAAGGCCCACAACAGCAGAAATCCACTGTAAAAGGTCATGCCAACAGCGTAGCCATGATGTTGAACAACAATTGACATCTGTAATGAATGTAATGATTACTTGACATTTGTCTTAAAATGAGCAACAATAGTCATATTTTGTCTTGTTTTCACATTAGTAGTAACATCTAAGATTGGAGGCCCTTTTCTATGTTTGCTGGTGAGAAAAGATTTTTGCTCAGGGGAGTAACCTCCATTACCAGGTTGCTTATGAGTTCATTTCACATTACTTTGGATTATAATTGTAAGGCTCGTTTTAATGTTCTATTTAATATAATGTTTGTGTCGTCATCGCAAATCAACCGCTTTGTACTTAAAAAACACTTCAACCAGTAAAATGCTCTTTGGCTTTTCCATCAGCCTGACAATGAGGGTTTGTACACTGTTTGCCAAATTGGCCCATAACTTCACCTAACAACAACATAGACCTACTGTAGGACCCATAACTTCACCTAACAATAACATAGACCTACTGTAGGACCCATAACTTCACCTAACAATAACATAGACCTACTGTAGGATCCATAACTTCACCTAACAACAACATAGACCTACTGTAGGATCCATAACTTCACCTAACAACAACATAGACCTACTGTAGGACCCATAACTTCACCTAACAATAACATCGACCTACTGTAGGACCCATAACTTCACCTAACAATAACATAGACCTACTGTAGGACCCATAACTACACCTAACAACAAATATAGGAAAATAGCTCTGTGTGTTGAACAATAGCCTATCCATCAAGGAACAGTTCTCTACACATTATGAGCTAAGTATCTCTGTTTCCAAACGGACTAACGAGACCCTACAGTAAATCAAGCAGACAATAACACTTTATAAACATCAATTTGTTAGGGATGTTGGATCCAACGTGGAGCACGGCATAACTGTCTTTACCAGAGTAATGAATGAAGAAGCACTTTGGTTGTTGTTGCATGTCGTGATGTTTGTAATTTGACTGTCATTCAGAAAATGATTTCCTGGATCAGCTGATAGTTGATCATGTGACTGTAACTAAACATCTACAGTATTAAGTATTATGTGTAATTATTGAAGAACTGCGTTAATGACAGTATCCATTTGAGTGTTGTCAATAAAGCTAAGATTAAAAAATAAAAAAAATGTATTTCACCTTTATTTAACCAGGTAGGCTAGTTGAGAACAAGTTCTCATTTACAACTGCAACCTGGCCAAGATAAAGCAAAGCAGTGCGACAAAAACAACAGAGTTACACGTTGGATAAACAAACGAACAGTCAATAACACAATAGAAAAATCTATATATAGTGTGTGCAAATGGAGTACGGAGGTAAGGCAATAAATAGGCCATAGTAGTGAAGTAATTACAATTTAACACTGGAGTGATAGATGTTCAAGTAGAAATACTGGTGTGCAAAAGAGCAAAAAAACGTAAATAAAAACATGGGGATGAGGTAGGCAGTTGGATGGGCTATTTACAGATGGGCTATTTACAGATGGGCTGTGTACAGCTGCAGCGATCGGTAAGCTGCTCAGATAGCTGATGCTTGAAGTTAGTGAGGGAGATATATGTCTCCAACTTCAGCGATTTTTGCAATTCGTTGCAGTCATTGGCAGCAGAGAACTGGAAGGAAAGGCGGCCAAAGGAGGTGTTGGCTTTGGGGATGACCAGTGAGATATACCTCCTGGAGCGCGTGCTATGGGTGGGTGTTGCTATGGTGACCAGTGAGCTGAGTGAAGTCGGCCTAGCAAAGACTTATAGATGACCTGGAGCCAGTGGGTTTGGCGACGAATATGTATACCAGGTCGATTAGAAAGGCCTGCTCGCAGAAGTGTTCTAGGGAGCATGTGACAGTGATGAGGGGTGGCCGTTTGACCGCAAACCCATAACGGATGCAGGCGATGAGGCAGTGATCGCTGAGATCCTGATTGAAAACAGCAGAGGTGTATTTGGAGGGCAAGTTGGTCAGGATAATATCTATGAGGGTGCCCATGTTTACAGATTTAGGGGTTGTACCTGGTGGGTTCCTTGATAATTTGTGTGAGATTGAGGGCATCTAGCTTGAATTGTAGGACGGCCGGGGTGTTAACCTCACTAGGGTAGGGGGCACTGTTTTCACCTCCGGATGAAAAGCGTGCCAAAGTAAACTTGGTAGATTTGGATAGAAAACACTCTAAAGTTCCCAAAACAATGTCTGTGAGTATAACAGAACTGATATGACAGGCAAAAACCTGAGAAAAATACATCCAGGAAGTGGGATTTGTTGTTGTTGTAGTTTTCCATTGACTGCCTATACAGATTCCATTGACTTAGGTCTCAAATTGCACTTCCTATGGCTTCCACTAGATGTCAACAGTCTTTAGAAATAGTTTCAGGCTTGCATCCTGAAAAATGAGAGTGTAAGACCACTCTGAATGAGTGGACCATTCAGTATCTCAGAGATTTTTCATGCGCGAGACCGAGAGCGCACCTTTCTTGTTTACCTTTTATATTGACGACGTTATTGTCCGGTTGAAATGTTATATATTATTTAGGCTAAAAACAACCTGAGGATTGATTATAAACATCGTTTGACATGTTTCTACGAACTTTACTGATACTTTTAGGATTTTTCGTCTGGCTGTTGTGACTGCCTTTGAGCCTGTGGATTACTGAACAAAACGCATGAACAAAACTGAGGTTTTTGGATATAAAGAGAGACTTTATCGAACAAAACGAACATTTATTGAGTAAATGGGAGTCTTGTGAGTTGCAACGATATGAAGATCATCAAAAGTAAGTGATTCATTTTATCGCTATTTCTGACTTGTGTAACTCCTCTACTTGGCTGGTAACTGTTACTAATGATTTGTCTGCTGGGCGCTGTTCTCAGATAATCGCATGGTATGCTTTCACGGTAAAGCCTTTTTGAAATCTGACACCGTGGTTTGATTAACAAGAAGTTAATCTTTAAACCGATGTATAACACTTGAATGTTTTATGAATTCTTATAATGAGTATTTCTGTTTTTGAATTTGGCGCTCTGCAATTTCACTGGATGTTGGCCAGTGATATGCTTAACCCCCTAGAGAGGTTAAGCATATCCCAGTTTAGGTCACCTAACAGAACAAACTCTGAAGATAGATGGGGGCCAATCAATTCACATATGGTGTCCAGGGCAGCTGGGAGCTGAGGGGGGTCTGTAACAGGCGGCAACAGTGAGAGACTTATTTCTGGAGAGATTCATTTTTTTAATTAAAAGCTCGAACTGTTTGGGCTTAGACCTGGAAAGTATGATAGAACATTGCAGGCCATCTCTGCAGTAGATTGCAACTCCTCTCATTTTGATGGAAAATGTTGTAGTTGGGGATGGAAATTTCAGAATTTTTGGTGACCTTCCAAAGCCAGGATTCAGACACGGCAAGGACATCAGGGTTGGCGGAGTATGCTAAAGCAGTGAATAAAACAAACTTAGGGAGGAGGCTTCTGATGTTAACATGCATGAAACCAAGGCTTTTTCGATTACAGAAGTCAACAAATGAGAGTGCCTGGGGACACACAGGGCCTGGGTTAACCTCTACATCACCCAAGGAACAGAGGAGTAGGATGAGGGTACGGCTAAAGGCTATCAGAATTGGTTGAATAGTGTGTTGGGAACAGAGAATAAAAGGAGCAGAATTCTGGGCGTGGTAGGATAGATTCAAGGCATAATGTACAGACAGGGGTATGGTAGGGTGCGGGTACAGTGGAGGTGAGCCCAGGCACTGGAGGTGAGCCCAGGCACTGAGTGATGATAAGAGAGGTTTCATCTCTGAACATGCTGGTTATACTGGGTGAGGTCACTGCATGTGTGGGAGGTGGGACAAAGGAGGTATCTAAGGCATGTACAGTGGGACTAGGGGCTCCGCAGTAAACTAAAACAATAACTATCCTAAACAACAGTATACATGGCATATTGACATTTGAGAGAGACATAAAGCGAGGCATAAAGCAATCACAGGTGTTGATTGGGAGAGCTAGCTAAGACAACAACGGGTAAGACAACAACAGTTCATCAGCTAAGACAACAACAACAGGTAAAATGGCGATGAATGGGCAGAGAGGGTCGATTAACTACACACAGGGCCTGAGTTCGGAATAGGGCCAACAGATAAACAAAGGTAAACCAAGTGGAGATAAATGAACAGTCCAGCAGGCATCAGCTATGTAGCTAAGTGATCATAGGGTCCAGTGTACAGCAATAGATGGAACAGGGAAGCCGCGGGGTAGTCGTTGCTATGCTAGCAAGCGGGAGACACAGCGTTTAAAGTTAGCAGGCCGGGGTAAGTGGAAGCATCTGCTCCAATGTCCGGCAAAGGCCGGTTGAGGACCAGTCGCGGTGGTACGGCGGGGCGCCATGTCGACGAAGGGACCGGGCCAGATGGCGAAAGAGGTATTGTAGTTGTGGTAAATTCGTTTGCAATCCGGGTCATGTGCCTGGCTCAGGGCTAGCTTTTGGGGCTGGGTCACTCAGTGGCAGCTAGCTAGCTGTGATGATCAGGGGTAATGGTCCAGGGTTTACGGCAGGAATCCGGCGTTGTAGTGGAGAAAAACAGTCCGAGGCTGGCAGGTATTATCCAGGCTAAAAAAACGTCTGGTGCCTGAGCAGAGGGTAAAGGCCGCTAGCAGTGGCTAACAATGACTAAATAGCTAGTAGCTAATTAGCTGGCTAGCCTCTGATGAATGTTTTGGCTATAAGGTCTAAAAAAAAAAAGAGCAGAAAAATAGCAGATCCGTGTCACATTGAGTGAGGTGGGTAACCGGAAGATATATTTAATTTAAAAATAGAAAAAGAGATTGAAAAGTCAATTGGAATATATACAAAAAATACAAAAAAGAAAACGAGAGGATGATAAAAAACGTATGCACTGCTACGCCATCTTGGGGGGAAAAAACTAAGTAAACTAAGTGTTGGCGAAATTGGCCCATAACTTCACCTAACAACAACATTGACCTACTGTAGGACCCATAACTTCACCTAACAATAACATTGACCTACTGTAGGACCCATAACTTCACCTAACAACAACATAGACCTACTGTAGGACCCATAACTTCACCTAACAATAACATAGACCTACTGTAGGACCCATAACTTCACCTAACAACATAGACCTACTCTAGGACCCATAACTTCACCTAACAATAACATAGACCTACTGTAGGACCCATAACTTCACCTAACAATAACATAGACCTACAGTAGGACCCATAACTTAACCAAACAATAACATAGACCTACTGTAGGACCCATAACTTCACCTAACAATAACATAGACCTACTGTAGGACCCATAACTTCACCTAACAACAACATAACATATACAGGGTCCTACAGTAGGTCTATGTCCCTGTATTGCTACTGCTGTATGAAAGGAATTATCTCAGTGAGTTTCAGATGAACAGTACAGTGCATTCCAAATTCAATAGGCAGGCAAGTAAACAAAAACGTTTTCAAATAAAAACTATTCCAGAAAATGTCAAAGTGTATATAACGACCGTCCAAGAGACTGTCAACCAATCGCGTTCACATTGTCATGCTGTGACACGCAGTTCCTATGCTAATTCTCACCAAATCCCTTTTTAAAGTCAGGGTATGAGTCGAGAAACATTCCTATTTTCCTTGAAAGTATCGCAATTGAGAATCGATTCACATTTAGATGGAATGCTGCCAGAGCCAGTCTACCTCTGAAAATAACATACAGTCCTTGGACCTTGAGGAGTAACGGGGGCAGCAATCGGCAGTAGAAACAATAACAAAGCGTACTCCCTGCCCGTTTCGGTAAAAAGCTGAGGGATGGAGCTGGAGAAATGTAACCATCCATGATATCAACATTATAGTTTTAACCATGTTTTGAGGATATACAGTGTGTGTTAATATTTACTGACAAACATTGGAGTAATAAAAAGCTTATATTTTGGGTTCTGATGGAGTACAACAGTTGAACTAAGCTCATGAGGCATTTCTAAGTGATTTATTCAGGAAACAGATGGGTACATATCATTAATGTATAAGTCCCAAAATGGATGTAACAACTGCTGATTGCCCCTTTAAGAGAACATCTTGGGCTAATCTAATAGGAGATATTGAGGACTACAGTATTTCAGGCATTGTCATTGGATGCATTTGTTCAATTGTTAACGTTTTGTTGATGGTCCACTCTTGATGTTCTACACGTTACAGTGTAGCTTCAGCCATTCCTACAGAACAACATTAAAGTGTAGAACCCCTTTACTGCATATTGGTTCAACGACTGCAGAGACGGTACTTACTGGTGTTAAACAGATCTCCAACCTCCACTTCTTCCTCCAATGTGACAGTCATTTCCCCCTCCTCCTCTTTCACTCCAAAAACTGCATCCTCCTCTTTCTCTTCCGCCTCTTCTTTTACTGTAACATCCTCCTCTTTCACTCTGAACGCGTCTTCCTCTTCTTTCACTGAAACGTCTTTCTCTTCTTCTTTCACGGTAACAGCCTCACCCTCTACTTGTTTTTGTATTGTAACATCTTTCTCTTCCTCCTCCTCTTTCACTAGAGTTTCTTTCTCCATCCAGCAGACCTCCTCTTCTTTAACAGGAGGAGAGAAGCTTAGTGAACTCATGGTCGGGGATGTTAGCTAGCTAGCTAGCATTAGCGACTAGCCTTGTTCTAAGCTAACTTAGCAAACCAGCTAGCTGACAAACAACGTAAATATATAATTAAATGGGCCAACAAGTACATACGACAGAAGTGTGTTTAATACACAGCGACTAATATACACCAAAACAGTGTAAAGAGCGTGAATGTTGTAGCTATGTTTGCTAGAAAGCTACCGAGGTGTCTGACTAGCTGTTGTTGTTGAAGGAGCGTCCCGTCCACTAGATTCTACGTCACACTGGCAGCATCGCCTGAACCTAAAAGACGCACATCGCCATCTGCTGACTGGACTGGGCAACGCAGTTGAGGAACCAAACGTTTATTTTTCATTTATTTCATAAAAGTTGAATATTATATTAAGTCGGTCAAAGAGAAGCATGTGTTGATTGATTCGTTTTTAATGAGTTAGAATTTAAAACAAACTTTACACCCACTACATATTTGCATTGAACCATACTTCTGACATGGATCATTTTGACCCCAGAGGCATATCTTTTATCATGGCCAAAATGTGGTTTATTCAATTCTATTAAATGTTTCATGACTTTGTCAATCAACTTGTTGTTAGTAAATCTAAATCATGGTTTAGTGTTTCTGTGTCAAAATTGACTTTTAACAAATTAAAATCCTTTGGAGTCATTTTGACTCCAGCCAAAAGCACCTTTGATAAATAGGACGTTTATTTCAAATCAAATCAAATTTTATTGGTCACATACACGTGTTTAGCAGATATTATTGCAGGTGTAGTGAAATGCTTGTGTTTCTATCTCAGACGGTGCAGTAATATGGCTGGCACTGGCTATCACTGGCTGCTGAGGGGCATTGAAACAGCATGGCTAAGGGCTACATCCCGAATGGCAACATGTTCCCTACACAGTGCACTACTTGAGAGCCCTATGGGCCATGGTCAAAAGTAGTGTACTGGTATATTTAAGCAATAAGGCCTGGGGTGGTGTGGTATATGGCCAATATACCACGGCTAAGGGCTGTTCTTATGCGTCACGCAACGCAGAGTGCTGGGACACGGCCCTTAGCCAGGGTATATTGGCCATATATCACAAATCCCGAAGGTGCCTTACTGCTATTGCAAACTGGTTACCAACGTAATTAGTGCAGTAAAAACGATCTGATATACCACGGCTGTCAGCCAATCAGCATTCAGGGCTCGAACCACCCAGTTTATAATTACATTTAGAAACAGTGTGGTGTTCATTAATTATGCCACAAGGTGGCAGCTGAAAGTCAGTGTTCAAAGATAAACTGGCTCTATGGTTACTGACACTCACTTGTCTGTAGCCTGCAGCAGCAAAAGAAACAGACAATATGTTTGCTCCTGTCTTTCAGCTCTGGTGCAATCATTCTCACTCAGAAAATATCTGACTTTGTTGACAGTAGTTCAACAAGTTACTAAGGTAATAAGGCAACACGCTATCACAGTCTCATGTTAGAATTTGACGTTCATCCATGTTTCTCAAATGTCAAATTTCGAACTTGTTCCAAGCGTTAAATTTCAAAGTGTTTAAGATTAAGTTTAGGCATTAACTCCGAATGGTTAAGATAAGGGTTAAGGTTTGGGGTTGGCTTAAAACAAAAATATCAAAAACAACTTTCTATCGCTAGATTCAAACATGCAACCTTTTGAACCAGAGCTAGATGCTTACGCCCATCCCCATCCCCTTCCACAATGCCCTACCAGTATCATGGGTGACCTGCCTGAATAAGGTACTAACCAGATTAAAGAATTAGACAGCTGACAGCCTTATATGAGACATGTGCAGTCCCTGATCTGATCACATTACAACTCATTTACTCATTTACAAGGATTTTGCTACGCTACACCCGCAGTAACATTTGCTAAATACGTGTATGCAACCAATAAAATTAGATTTAATTGAATCCAGTGGAATTTTAAAGGGAAGAAGCATCATGGATTAGATCATGTGATAAATAGATCATATATCCTGCCAGCTGTCACGCCTTGACCTTAGAGAGCCGTTTTATTTCTCTATTTGGTTAGGTCAGGGTGTGATGTGGGGTGGGCATTCTATGTTGTCTATTTCTTTCTTTTTGGCCGGGTATGTTCCTAATGAATTGAAATGTATGCATTCACTACTGTAAGTCGCTCTGGATAAGAGCGTCTGCTAAATGACTAAAATGTAAATGTAAATGTAAATGTAATATCTAACAAGTAAAATCTAACAATTTCACAACATAGACCCAATACACACACATCTAAGTATTTGAATCTAGGTTTCTCTGTAGACATGATCCATCCCACCAGAGGGTGGAGGGGCTCCTGTATCAGTGGTTTTGACCAGATAGACACCTGCAGATACACAGTATAGTGCCTCCCATGTACTCTCCTAAGATTGGACTTTTCTATATCACGTATCACATGACAGTGTATAAACTTTCATTTGATTTGATCATGTACAAAACTGCGGTAGAAAAGTAAATTATTCAGACCCCTTCACATTTTCCATATTTTGTTACGTTACAGCCTTATTCTAAAATTTAATATTTTTTCCCCCTCATCAATCTACACACAATAACCCATAATGACATCACAATACCCCATAATGACATCACAATAGCCCATAATGTCATCACAATACCCCATAATGACAAAGTGAAAACAGGTTTTTAGAGATTTTTGCAAATGTATTTACTTGTATTTACTTAGGTATGAGACTCGAAATTGAGCTCAGATGCATCCTGATTCCATTGATCATCCTTGAGATGTTTCTACAACTTGATTGGAGTCCACTTGTGGTAAATTCAATTGATTAGACATGATTTGGAAAGGCACACACCTGTCTATATAAGGTCCCACAGATTACAGTGCATGTCAGAGCAAAAACCAAGCCATGAGGTCAAGGAATTGTCCATATAGCTCTGAGACAGGATAGTGTCGAGGCACAGATCTGGGGAAAGGAACCAAAAAATATCTTCAGCATTGAAGGTCCCCTTGAACACAGTGGCCTCCATCATTCTTAAATGGAAGAAGTTTGGAACCACCAAGACTCTTCCTAGAGCTGGCCGCCTGGCCAAACTGAGAAATCGTGAGAGAAGGGCCTTGGTCAGGGAGGTGAACAAGAACCCGATGTTCACTCTGACAGAGCTCCAGAGTTCCTTTGTGGAGATGGGAGAACCTTCCAGAAGGACAACCATCTCTGCAGCACTCCACCAATCAGGCCTTAATGTAGCAATGATTAAAGTGTCAAAATGTATTTCAATGGACAATTCAGTGAACTGTTCTGTGAAAGGTGTTGGCTAGAGATGACATGCAGGAGCTCGCAGGGATTTGTAGTCTTGCATGTCGTCTACTTTGATGCTAATTAGCATTTTAGAATCCAAGAGTAAAGAGACACAAATATATTGATACAAGTATTTGTATTGATTATGGATCCCCATTAGTTCCTGTCAAGGCAGCAGCTACTCTTCCTGGGGTTTATTATGGATCCCCATTAGTTCCTGCCAAGTTAGGTCAGGGAGCGTGCCAGCCTGCCTGAACCGCCCCTGAATTAACAGGTATAAATGATGGATTATGAACTAACAGGTATAAATGATGGGTTATGAATTAACAGGTATAAATGATGGGTTATGAACTAACAGGTATAAATGATGGGTTATGAATGATGGGTTATGAACTAACAGGTATAAATGATGGGTTATGAATTAACAGGTATAAATGATGGGTTATGAATTAACAGGTATAAATGATGGGTTATGAATTAACAGGTATAAATGATGGGTTATGAATTAACAGGTATAAATGATGGGTTATGAACTAACAGGTATAAATGATGGGTTATGAATTAACAGGTATAAATGATGGGTTATGAATTAACAGGTATAAATGATGGGTTATAAATGATGGGTTATGAATTAACAGGTATACATGATGGGTTATGAATTAACACATCCCCTGCGAGCCCAGGCATTTCAATACATTCAGGATTTCTTACGGTCCATGTGCAATGTATATGATTATCTCTGTCTCTCTCTCCATCTCTTCTTTAACAAGCAGCCATGTTGTTGTCATTCCACTAGGGACCTGTTTTCAGCATTTTAAGTCTGCAGTCAATAACCAGTGCACTGGGATTATCCCTTTACACCCTTTACACATGTACTGTACTGGAATAATCCCTCTACACCCTTTACACATGTACTGCACTGGGATTATCCCTCAACACCCTTTACACATGTACTGCACTGGGATTATCCCTCTACACCATTTACACATGTACTGCACTGGAATTATCCCTTTACACCCTTTACACATGTACTGCACTGGGATTATCCCTCAACACCCTTTACACATGTACTGCACTGGGATTATCCCTCAACACCCTTTACACATGTACTGCACTGGAATTATCCCTCAACACCCTTTACACATGTACTGCACTGGAATTATCCCTTTACACCCTTTACACATGTACTGTACTGGAAATATCCCTCAACACCCTTTACACATGTACTGCACTGGGATTATCCCTCAACACCCTTTACACATGTACTGCACTGGGATTATCCCTCTACACATGTACTGCACTGGAATTATCCCTCTACACCCTTTACACATGTACTGTACTGGAAATATCCCTCAACACCCTTTACACATGTACTGCACTGGGATTATCCCTCTACACCCTTTACACATGTACTGCACTGGGATTATCCCTCTACACCCTTTACACATGTACTGCACTGGGATTATCCCTCTACACCCTTTACACATGTACTGCACTGGAATTATCCCTCAACACCCTTTACACATGTACTGCACTGGGATTATCCCTCTACACCCTCTACACATGTACTGTACTGGGATTATCCCTCTACACCCTTTACACATGTACTGCACTGGAATAATCCCTCAACACCCTTTACACATGTACTGCACTGGAATTATCCCTTTACACCCTTTACACATGTACTGTACTGGAATTATCCTTTTACACATGTACTGTACTGGAATTATCCTTTTACACATGTACTGCACTGGGATTATCCCTCTACACCCTTTACACATGTACTGTACTGGAATTATCCCTTTACAGTTAGGAGCACTCCCTTTAAGAGTGTGCTCCTAATCTCAGCTCGTTACCTGTATAAAAGACACCTGGGAGCCAGAAATCTTTCTGATTGAGAGGGGGTCAAATACTTATTTCCCTCACTAAAATGCAAATCAATTTATAACATTTTTGACATGCAATTTTCTGGATTTTTTGTTGTTGTTATTCTGTCTCTCACTGCTCAAATAAACCATTAAAATTATAGACTGATCCTTTCTTTGTCAGTGGGCAAATGTACAAAATCAGCAGGGGATCAAATACTTTTTCCCCCCACTGTACATCTACATGATGTATTGTTACACCATGTAGGAGCAGTATAGACCTAGTCTGTTCATTATATACATCTACATGATGTATTGTTACACCAAAAAAAAGGGAAATTATATTATTTTATACTAATACAATTGCTCAGAGAAAGAGATTTAGTTTAACATGTAATTCTCAAAAGGCAGGGGTCTGAATTATTGCTACCCATGTTTTCAATACTCCAGCACTCTCCCCTTGGGAGGATAATGACACTGAAATGTTTTATGAGATTAGAGAACACATTGGGTGGGACCTTAGACCCTTCCTCCATACAGAATCTCTCCATGTCCTTGATTTATTTAGTCTGTCTTATGGACTGCCCTGTTCAATTCAAACCACAGGTTTTCAATGGAGTTCAAGTCCGAAGACTGAGTTGGCCATAGAACATTTTTGATTTTGTGCCCAATTTACAGTTTCTTTGTTTTGCTGGAAGATCCCCTTATGGCCAAGTTTCAGCCTCCTAGCAGAGAGGTAACCAGGTTTTGGGCTAAAATATCCTGGTAGTGGTTAAAGTTGATTTATTTTATACATTTTTGCTCATCTTTATCAAGGGTATTAATAACTAGGTGCTTATTTTGATATCTTGTTTTTTGACTGAGTCAAACAGGGACATTGATCTGATTAACACCAGTAAATACAGTGAGTACCATCTAATAAAACAGGGACATTGATCTGATTAACACCAGTAAATACAGTGGAGTAGATGTAGAGTTTGTTTTAAATTCTCATAAAAAACGGAATTAATCAAACAGCACTTGTTGCTTTTTGTACGTGTTGATATAATATTAATATTTAATGGAGAGAAAAAAACGTTTCCCTAAACTGCTTTATAATATTATAATTCAATGAAGAATAAAAATAGTTTTCCCTCCTCAACTGCGTTTCCTTCCTCCAGACAGCAGATGGCGATATGTGTCTTTCAGGCGATGTTTCTAGTGTGACGTATAATCTAGTGGACGGAACGCTTCTTCAACAACTGCAGCCACCTCCGTAGCTCGCTAGCCGACAAAGTCGGAACATTCAAGTTCTTTAGACAATTTCGTGGTTTATTTGTCACTTTGCTTTAAACATACTTATGTGGAAACAACTAGCTACCCCATTTAATTTAATATTTACGTTGTAAGTCAACTAGCTGGCTGGTTAAGTTAGCACTAGCCTAGCTAGCTAACATCCCCGACCATGAGTTCACTAAGCTACTCTCCTCCTGTTAAAGAAGAGGTCTGCTGGACGGAGAAAGAAGCTCTCGTGAAAGAGGAGGAGGAAGAGGAGGCTGTTACAATACAAAAACAAGTAGAGGGTGAGGCTGTTACCGTGAAAAAAGAAGAGAAAGACGTTACAGTGAAAGAAGAGGAAGACGCGTTCAGAGTGAAAGAGGAGGAGGATGTTACTGTGAAAGAAAAGGAGGAAGATGCAGTTTTTGGAGTGAAAGATGAAGAGGGGGAGATTACTGTCACATTAGAGGAGGACGAAGAAGAGAAGACTGGAGAACTGATTAACACTAGTAAATACAGTGAGTACTATCTAATAAAACAGGGACATTGATCTGGTTAACACCAGTAAATACAGTGAGTACTATCTAATAAAACAGGGACATTGATCTGATTAACACCAGTAAATACAGTGAGTACTATCTAATAAAACAGGGACATTGATCTGATTAACACCAGTAAATACAGTGAGTACTATCTAATAAAACAGGGACATTGATCTGATTAACACCAGTAAATACAGTGAGTACTATCTAATAAAACAGGGACATTGATCTGATTAACACCAGTAAATACAGTGAGTACTATCTAATAAAACAGGGACATTGATCTGATTAACACCAGTAAATACAGTGAGTACTATCTAATAAAACAGGGACATTGATCTGATTAACACCAGTAAATACAGTGAGTACTATCTAATAAAACAGGGACATTGATCTGATTAACACCAGTAAATACAGTGATTACTATCTAATAAAACAGGGACATTGATCTGATTAACACCAGTAAATACAGTGAGTACTATCTTATAAAACAGGGACACAAACTCTGCAGTTGTTGAACTAATGTGTGATTTTTAAAAGGGCATTCTACACTCAAATATGTTTTTGTACTGTATGAATTGTTCATGACGTCCTCCAGGGATTTTTAAACTTTTCCTGTTGAAAAGTGATATATAAATACAGTAAAGTATAAACACACTAATGGGAAACAAATAAATGTTTTGAGCAAAATAGTGTTTTTTTTAACAACTGCAAACTAGAAGGAGTGAGTGATGTCATAGTAAGGCCTTCAAGGAGTTGGCTTGATGGGAAGTCGTGATGTCATCCAATAGGAGACTGATCTTCATGTGAATATTCATTATTCTTTTTAAAATCCTTCCTGTTCTGTCAAGTTGGTTGTTGATCATTGCTAGAAAGCTGTTTTCAAGTCTTGCTATAGACTTTCAAGATGATTTAAGTCCAAACTGTAACTAGGCCACTCAGGAACATTCAATGTCATCTTGGTAAGCTCCTCCAGTGTAGATTTGGCCTTGTGGTTTAGGTTATTGTCCTGTTAGGACAGTTTTTTGTATTCAGATCTCTGAAATGCTCTCTACCTACGTAACATTTAGTGTCTCCTTATGTTACGCTGGGAAAACAGTTTTCATGGGCACAGAAATCCTAAATCATTTCAGAGTTTACTAAATCCAATGGTTCTAACCGAGAGTCACCTTAACTTTATTGACAACACCCAAATGGATACGGTCATTAACGCAGTTCTTCAATAATTACACATCATTCTTAATACTGTAGCTGTTTAGTTACAGTCACATGTTCAACTATCATCAGCTGATCCAGGAAATCATTTTCTGAATGACAGTCACATGACAGAAGCCACAACATGCAACAACAACCAAAGTGCTTCTTCATTCATTACTCTGGTAAAGACAGTTATGCCGTTCTCCATGTTGGATCCAACATCCCTAACAAATGGATGTTTATAATGTGTTATTGTCTGGTTGATTTACAGTAGGGTCTCGTTAGTCTGTTTGGACACAGAGATACGCTCCACGTTGGATCCAACATCCCTACTTTGCTCATAATGTGTAGAGAAATGTTCCTTGATGGATAGGCTATTGTTCAACACACAGAGCTATTTTCCTATATTTGTTGTTATGGGCCCTACAGTAGGTCTATGTTGTTGTTAGGTGAAGTTATGGGTCCTACAGTAGGTCTATGTTGTTGTTAGGTGAAGTTATGGGTCCTACAGTAGGTCTATGTTGTTGTTAGGTGAAGTTATGGGTCCTACAGTAGGTCTATGTTGTTGTTAGGTGAAGTTATGGGTCCTACAGTAGGTCTATGTTGTTGTTAGGTGAAGTTATGGGTCCTACAGTAGGTCTATGTTGTTGTTAGGTGAAGTTATGGGTCCTACAGTAGGTCTATGTTGTTGTTAGGTGAAGTTATGGGTCCTACAGTAGGTCTATGTTATTGTTAGGTGAAGTTATGGGTCCAACAGTAGTTCTGTTATTGTTAGGGGAAGTTATGGGTCCTACAGTAGGTCTATGTTATTGTTATGGGTCCTAGAGGACACTATGTATGTCATGCAACAACAACCAAAGTGCTTCTTCGTTCATTACATAGGTATGATTGTTGTTAGGTGAAGTTATGGGCCAATTTAGCAAACAGTGTACAACCCCTCATTGTCAGGCTGATGGAAAAGCCAAAGAGCATTTTACTGGTTGAAGTGTTTTTTAAGTACAAAGCGGTTGATTTGCGATGACGACACAAAAATTATATTAAGCAGGAAATTCAAACAAGCCTTACAATTATAATCCAAAGTAGTGTGAAATGAACTCATAAGCAACCTGGTAATGGAGGTTACTCCCCTGAGTTTTCCCCCATTCAGAATACATTGTGAAAAACTAAGATCTTTGCTCACCATTTCAGATATACTACATCCATAACTAGTGGTTTCCTCATTACCAGATATACTACATCCATAACTAGTGGTTTCCTCATTACCAGATATACTACATCCATAACTAGTGGTTTCCTCATTACCAGATATACTACATCCATAACTAGTGGTTTCCTCATTACCAGATATACTACATCCATAACTAGTGGTTTCCTCATTAGCAGATATACTACATCCATAACTAGTGGTTTCCTCATTACCAGATATACTACATCCATAACTAGTGGTTTCCTCATTAGCAGATATACTACATCCATAACTAGTGGTTTCCTCATTACCAGATATACTACATCCATAACTAGTGGTTTCCTCATTACCAGATATACTACATCCATAACTAGTGGTTTCCTCATTAGCAGATATACTACATCCATAACTAGTGGTTTCCTCATTACCAGATATACTACATCCATAACTAGTGGTTTCCTCATTACCAGATATACTACATCCATAACTAGTGGTTTCCTCATTACCAGATATTCTACATCCATAACTAGTGGTTTCCTCATTACTAGATATACTACATCCATAACTAGTGGTTTCCTCATTACCAGATATACTACATCCATAACTAGCGGTTTCCTCATTAGCAGGGAGGAGTTTATGCAATCAAATTGTGTGTGCATCGCCCTCGTGCCGCAATTTTAGCAAACACAAAAAGGGGCCTACATTGGATACAAAGAGTTGTCTGGCACACTGCTTCGAGTTTCAACAACATGAATAACTTATTTCTAGCCTACCATCATCGATTTTACTACTAATGTGAAAACAAGACAAAATATGACTATTCCTACTCATTTTAAGACAATTGTCAAATAATTTTAACATTCATTACAGACGTCAATTGTTGTACAACAACATCATGGCTCCGCTGTTGGCATCACCTTTTACAGTGGATTACCGCTGTTGTGGGCCTTTAACCATCTGTCTGACTTTGTTGTTCACACAGGAGAGAGGCGGGACAGTTGTGGATCCTCTGGGGAGTCTCAACAACCTCTTGATGCTGAAGAGGCAGAGAAGAGTCTCTCCACATCAGAACACCTCAAGAATCACCTGCAGACATCCACAGGGAAGAGAACTCACTGCTGCTCTGACTGTGGGAAGAGATTCACCTCATCAGGCATTAAAATTCATCAGAGAATCCACACAGGAGAGAGACCTTATAGCTGTACTCAATGTGGGAAGGGTTTTGCAGCATCTACCTATCTTACTCTACACCAGAGAATACACACAGGAGAGAAATCTTATAGCTGTGGTCAATGTGGGAAGAGTTTTAGTCAATCTGGCCATCTGACAGTGCACCAGAGAATACACACAGGAGAGAAATCTTATAGCTGTAATCAATGTGGGAAGAGTTTTACTACATCTGGCCAGCTGACTTTACACCAGAGAACGCACACAGGAGAGAAATCTTATAGCTGTGATCAATGTGGGAAGAGTTTTACTAGATCTGACCATCTGACTTTACACCAGAGAACGCACACAGGAGAGAAACCGTATAGCTGTGGTCAATGTGGGAAGGGTTTTGCGGCATCTACCTATCTTACTCTACACCAGAGAATACACACAGGAGAGAAATCTTATAGCTGTGGTCAATGTGGGAAGAGTTTTACTACATCTGGCTCTCTGACTCTACACCAGAGAATACACACAGGAGAGAAATCTTATAGCTGTGGTCAATGTGGGAAGAGTTTTAGTCAATCTGGCCATCTGACAGTGCACCAGAGAACGCACACAGGAGAGAAACCGTATAGCTGTGGTCAATGTGGGAAGAGTTTTGTTAAATCTAGCCAGCTGACAGTACACCAGAGAACACACAGAGGAGAGAAACTCTATAGCTGTGGTCAGTGTGGGAAGAGTTTTACTGAGTCTGGTGTTCTGACTAAACACCAGAGAACACACACAGGAGAGATACCTCATACCTGTGACCAGAGATAATCTGATAAAAAAAATCTCTGATCAAATATCAGAAAATACATACATGAAGAAGTTGTTTCATGATATCAATGAATTAATGTCACAATGTAGAAAGTTTTAACATTGTAGTAGGAGTATTTTAATGATGTCACAATGTAGAATCCTAAACGTTTGTCCCCTGTTCTATTGATTTCAACATGATATGGATATTAGCCTCAGGGGGAAAATCCAGGCTCTGAAATGGAAGAGTTACTATTTATGTGATTTAACAAAAAATGACTAACAAAAAAAGAGTTGTGTTACACTTACCACGTTGGTGACCCACTTGAATCAAAATGCAACACTTCAAAATGTAGCTAGCAGCTTTCTACAAGTTGTCCTCTGACCAGGGATGTACACATTATTCCCAGATTCCATGTGGTTTTTCAGCTGTTCGTTTTAACAGGATGTGCAACCTCATGTCCCTCCTCTTGCATAATTGATTTCAACATGATATCGATGAGTGATGACAAATAAGTTCCTTTGTTTAGCGACCCCTACATTTAAATGTATCACTCCAAAATGTAGCTGACTGTCTTCTGCAGGTTGTCCTCTAACAAGTGAGGTAAAATATATCTCCCATTTCCATGTGTTTTTTAGTTGTGTTAGTTTCAACAGCACGTACAACCTGATTTCCCCCCTAATCGATATCAGTGATTTATTGCTACTTGTCAAAACAACAGCGTTTCTGGTGCAGTTTATAAGGTGCTTGTTTTAAAAAATACAAGTAATATGATTATTGTGGCAGATGTTTGTGTATATAGCACATGTTATGTTTAGGTTTTCAATTCATCCCAAACTGTTTCTGCTTATTGGTTATTGATTTGGACACGTTTAAACTGTGTTTTGACATTGGGGATATCCCACCTAGCAACATGTAATTGAAAAGACGTTGAAAAGAAGACTATGCCAAGTTTTTTCAGTGACTTGAAAACAACTTAATTTCAACTTAGTTGCAGGTAGCCTAGTGGTTAGAGCGTTGGGCCGTCATTGTAAATCAGAATTTGTTCATAACTGACTTATTGACAATTATTGCCTACCGGGGAACAGAGGGTTAACTGCCATGTTCAGGTGCAGAACGACAGATTTACCTTGTCAGCTCGCGATTCAATCCAGCAACCTTTCGGTTACTGTTAAATGAAGGTTAAAATAAAGAAATAAATACACATGGACGCAGTATAATCATTTGGTCTGTAATCAATTTTATTAACAATCCTACATCACTCCAGTATTTCTTCACAACATTCAAGCGTTAATTGTCTTTATTCCACTACTGAAGAATCATGTCTCACATCACCTCATATTTCAAACATTCAGCCTGACAAAATATACGTTTTATTATTCCATGCCTCACCATTAAGTTAATTATTGCCAATACATATTAACCAAGGGGTGTACATTTGATCACAATTTATTTGGACTTTTTCCGTATTGGAGATGAGTTTTGTTTGGGCTCGTTCCAAGTGGACCAGAGTTCTAGAAGCTAGTGAGTTTTAGGAAGACGAGAGTTCTAGAAGCTAGTGAGTTTTAGGATTCTATAGAAAGAAGAGAAAAAGGAGAAAAAAATATTTCAATTGTATATTATTATTTAGAAATAAGTGTGTTTTTCTTGTTTTTAATTGTTGACAGGAGGTGAAGCATTTTAGTTGATTTTAATATGAAATGGAAGTTGTTTTCTGTTGGTGGTGAGCAAACTTGTCCAACAAAAATATAGGATATATTTGTTGTCTTAAGGTGTTACAGGCTTTGGTTTTTCCATTTATGTTTTGAGGTTGGACTTTAGCACGTCTAGCTCGTTAGCACGTCTAGCTCGTCAGCTCGTCTAGCTCCGTCAGCACGTCTAGCTCGTTAGCACGTCTAGCTCCGTCAGCTCGTCTAGCTTGTTAGCACGTCTAGCTCGTTAGCTCGTCTAGCTCGTTAGCACGTCTAGCTCGTTAGCACGTAGGACGCACTGATTGGTGTCACCTCGTTAGTCAGTATGTGTTACACGGCTTGTCCATCTCGTTAGTGGGAAGGTGTTTCACCTGAGCTGGTCCAGGTTCTATTTAAGAGTGTCTGGCCCAGTGCTCCAGTTGTCTTGATACATGTGGAGAGTCAACACCTTTAGTTGCTCCACCTTTTTGGTTTACTTCCTGTCTTTAAGTTTGGTGTGGGTTTTTCTTTTGTTTGCCTCTTCTTGGGCAGATTTAGTGGGTCTCATGGTGGGTGTCTTTTAGGTCCCAGTTGTTGTTACTAGTCAACTTCCAGTGGACACCCCCATAGTGTCTTTCAGAGCCCCTCCTAAAAAACAAGTTATATTTTGGGTTGGATATAGCATCATATTGTTGATATTTTAATCAATGGCATTTCCTTACAATGCTCATTAGTCTTTCAGTTGTTATTGTTTTTTATCCTCATATTTGTGTACTAAATATTTCTGATTATTTTCATAGTTTTTTCCTGTGAAGCCATTGTGTTGCATCCATGTCTGACATGTGCTGTATAAATAAAGCTTGATTTGATTTGAACATATTGTAAAACAAATTAACCCAATGACTGACCAATCAACAAACTCTTGGTCCACCTTAGTATGAAAAACTGTATCAATCCCACTTTTCCAGCCTGCTGAAGGCGTGGTGGAGTGGTAAACACCACCCCCGGCTCTACCAGGGGCTTGAGGTGGTCTCCCACAGCTCTGATTATGTCATGTTCTGTGGCCTTGCTGTTCCATTTCTTGACTGCCCCTGCAACACAGAAACACATTTAGTCATATTATATAAAACACTCAAAGTAATGTATATGGAGCATCTATGGCCTCAGTTACACCTGGCACCTACATGTGACTTCTGTCATCCGATCACTCCAAGCTGCATTAGGTTCAGATCTACCAGGATGGGCCTTTGACATAGTCTGGATGCAGTCAGGCCACTGATTATGCATCAGCAATGTAAAGAGGTGGGGTGAATGAGGGGAAAAGTAAATTTGACACAAATTACCTTCATAATCAAATGTTGTTGGTCACATACAGGTGTTCAGCAGATGTTATTGCAGGTGTAGTGAAATGCTTGTCCTTCTAGTTCCCACAGTGCAGTAATATCTAACAAGTGATGTTTCTATATGATAACAATAGAGTAATATATTTAACGCCCCTCCCTCTGTCTGCCGTATTCTCTCTGCTCTTGTTTCCTTATTAGGATGCCGGTGGGCGGAGCTGGGAGGGTCGTCAGCTAAATGGGAAGCACCTGGGCCCGGGTGTGTCCCAGGATAAATAGACCTCTTCCACAGTCATGAAGGGAGACTCTCTCCATGCAGACACCTTGTTGATTTTGGTTGTGTTATCTAATAAATATATATTTTTGATACTCCTTGTCTCCACATTGTCTCCCTTTTGTTGCGAACTCAGAGCTGGTTCGTAATGGAATTAGGAATATATGGATAAACAATGTCAGAGCAGCATAGACTGAGATACAGTTAATACATATGAGATGAGAAATGCAAGATATGTAAACATTATTAAAGTGACTAGTGTTCCATTTATTAAAGTGGCCAATGATGTCAAGTCTATATGTAGGCTGCAGCCTCTCTGTGCTATTTATCAGTCTGATGGCCTTGAGATAGAAGCTGTTTTTCAGTCTTTCGGTCCCAGCTTTGATGCACCTGTACTGATCTCGCCTTCTGAATGATAGCGGGGTGAACAGGCAGTGGCTCAGGTGGCTCGGGTAATAACAAAGAACATGTATGTATGCCTGGGGGGAAATTCACTTTCATACAGCAATACCAGTGGACAATTTGCACTAAATAAACATAAATGGAACATATTCCCTTTTGCTGACGTGATGAACCACTAAGGGGACATAAATATTTAATCCCAAAACTTTCCCTTTGGTTTAACTGTTTAAGACGGTCCCCTTTTCTAATAGAGGCCGGAATGTGATCAATACCCACAGCTTGTAGGTGTAACCGATGTGAAATGGCTAGTTAGTTAGCGGTGGTGCGCGCTAATAGCGTTTCAATCGGTGACGTCACTCGCTCTGAGACTTGAAGTAGGGTTTCCCCTTGCGTTGCAAGGTCCGCGGCTTTTGTGGCGTGATGGGTAACGTTGCTTCGTGGGGTGTCAGTTGTTGATGTGTGCAAGGGTCCCTGGTTTGAGCCCGGGTTGGGGCGAAGAGAGGGAGGCAGGGTTGCCTTGGTGTAAGGACTTATAGTGCCTTGCCATGGGGTAGTCGTCATTGCCTACCCGTATGGCGTACTTGTGTTCCGCTAGGCGGTCTTGAAGGCGTCTCTTTGTCCGTCCAATGTAGAACACCTTGCACTGTGGACATTCCAATCTATAGATGACATGAGTGGTTTTGCAGTTAATGAAATGCTTGACGTAATACTCCATTTTGGAAGCTGTGTCTACAAAATACTTTTTCTGTGCAATATTTCTGCAGTGGTTATATTTAAAAGAGCCCTTGGGTTTGTGGTCAAGCCAAGTTTTTTGAGAGTCACCCGGAAGATAACTGTGTACTAATTTATCATTTAGGGTAGGACATCTTTTAAAGCTTATGACTGGTGGCTCAGGAAAGACTTGGCGTAGTAGAGTATCACTTTGGATAATTCCCCAATTATTTTGAATGATTATTTTAATGTTCTCTGCTTCAGTACTGTATTTTGTGGGTATTGATCATGTTCCGGCCTCTATTAGAAAAGGCCATTAAATACCCTGGTTTACATGAAGATATGGATTTACAAACTACAGGCCACTAAATACCCTGGTTTACATGAAGATATGGATTTACAAACTACAGGCCACTAAATACCCTGGTTTACATGAAGATATGGATTTACAAACTACAAGCCACTAAATACCCTGGTTTACATGAAGATATGGATTTACAAACTACAGGCCACTAAATACCCTGGTTTACATGAAGATATGGATTTACAAACTACAAGCCACTAAATACCCTGGTTTACATGAAGATATGGATTTACAAACTACAAGCCACTAAATACCCTGGTTTACATGAAGATATGGATTTACAAACTACAGGCCACTAAATACCCTGGTTTACATGAAGATATGGATTTACAAACTACAGGCCACTAAATACCCTGGTTTAAATGAAGATTTGGATTTACAAACTACAGGCCACTAAATACCCTGGTTTACATGAAGATATGGATTTACAAACTACAGGCCACTAAATACCCTGGTTTACATGAAGATATGGATTTACAAACTACAGGCCACTAAATACCCTGGTTTACATGAAGATATGGATTTACAAACTACAGGCCACTAAATACCCTGGTTTACATGAAGATATGGATTTACAAACTACAGGCCACTAAATACCCTGGTTTACATGAAGATATGGATTTACAAACTACAGGCCACTAAATACCCTGGTTTACATGAAGATATGGATTTACAAACTACAGGCCACTAAATACCCTGGTTTACATGAAGATATGGATTTACAAACTACAGGCCACTAAATACCCTGGTTTACATGAAGATATGGATTTACAAACTACAGGCCACTAAATACCCTGGTTTACATGAAGATATGGATTTACAAACTACAGGCCACTAAATACCCTGGTTTACATGAAGATATGGATTTACAAACTACAGGCCACTAAATACCCTGGTTTACATGAAGATATGGATTTACAAACTACAAGCCACTAAATACCCTGGTTTACATGAAGATATGGATTTCTCACCATTCCTGTAGGGTTGTGATAGGTCCATTCCTGTAGGGTTGTGATAGGTCCATTCCTGTAGGGTTGTGATAGGTCCATTTGCTATCATCTAGTGGTCTTTCTTCTCAATTGCCCTCAGCTATGTTTAGACTATTGTTCATGTTTTGTTGGGTTCAAGTGTACTAGGGAATAGATTGCTTTCTTGTTCTTGACTTCTCTCCCAGACATGTTTAGGGTTGGAACTACCTTGCTGGGTGTTCTAGTGCCTCTAGCTTGGAGTTGTATTACCTTTCCTTTTTTGTGATGACACAGCCACAGTGTTTCACTTTTTAATGTGTATACTATTGCTTACTAGGTGTGTCCAATCAATTTTGTAACAACTCCCTCTCCAATTAGGGCTAATTGGAAAAGCTGTTAAAAAGAGGACATTGTATCATTTCTTTGTACTCCCTGACGAAGGCCATGCAGCCGAAAAGCGTTGGATTTTTTTTTAAACATTGTTTCTATTGAACATGCCATACTAATAAAGGCATTTTAATCAATTATATGAAGAGTGCCTTGGTCCTCCTTTCTTTTTGATGACCTACTCACCCCTTTTACCAAAGAGCACCTTCTGTCTACAAACATTTACTATTGTGTATCCTGGGTAGCGCTTCCCTTCCTCATTTTTCTACTAGTTGAAAATAACTTCCATTTCACATTATAATCAACTACAATGCTTCACCTTCACCAATATAAACATGGTGTCTACTGGCTGTCAACAATTATAAACAAGAAAAAATATATATATTCTCCCCACTAGCTTCTAGAACTCTCATCTTCCTAAAACTCACTAGCTTCTAGAACTCTCGTCTCCTTGGAACGAGTCCAAACAAAACTCATCTCCAATACGGAAAAACATGCAGTCATAATAAATTGTGATCCATGGCAACGCACTAGCTAAACACAAAACACTCAACTTTTTAACTGCCCACCCTTGAGACAATCAGCAACCAAGTTGTCCTCACCACAGACATGTCTGATTTCAAGAGGAAACTCCTGCAATATCCATAGTAACTTTCCACCTCACTGCAGAGCTTCTCTCTCTTTTCAGGGTTCACTAGATAGGCATGTTGTTGGATCGGGGCCCGGTCCCCAATGTCATGCTCTAGTACATTTGGGTTGGCACATCTGAGAATGAACCCTGATATTTTAAAAGCAGGGCAACAATGTCAATATAATTGTACCAAAAATTGTCAGTTGGTTGCATGAATAAATATCATCAATAAATCGATTACTAAATCTGATCATGAAATGTAAATATGAAATATTTGGTTGCATAGTCATATTTTCAATGTCTTTTCAATGACATGTTGCTAGATGGGATATCCCCAATGTCAAAACACAGTTTTAACGTGTCCTAATCAATAACCAATATGCAGAAACAGTTTGGGATATATTGAAAACCTAAACATAAAATGTGCTATATACACAAACATCTGCCACAATAATCATATTACTTAAACAAGCACCTTATAAACTGCACAAGCACCAAAAATGCTGTTGTTTTGACAAGTAGCAATAAATCACTGATATCGATTAGGGGGGAAATCAGGTTGTACGTGATGTTGAAACTAACAACTAAACAAAACACATGGAAATGGGAGATATATTTTACCTCACTGATTAGAGGACAACCTGCAGAAGACAGTCAGCTACATTTTGGAGTGATGCATTTAAATGTAGGGGTCGCTAAACAAAGGAACACAACACTTATTTGTCATAACTCATCGATATCATGTTAAAATCATTTGTGTGACAGGAGGGAGATGAAGTTGCACGTCCTGTTAAAACGAACAGCTCAAAAAGCACACGGAATCTGGGAATAATGTGTACATCCCTGGTTAGAGGACAATTTGTAGAAAGCAGCTAGCTACATTTTGAAGTGTTGCATTTTGATTCAAGTGCGTCACCAACATGGTAAGTGTAACACAGCTCTTTTTTTGTTAGTCACTTTTTGTTAAATCACATAAATAGTACTCTTCCATTTCTGAGCCTGGATTTTCCCCCTGAGGTTAATATCCATATCATGTTGAAATCAATAGAACAGGGGACAAACGTTTAGGGTTCTACATTGTGACATCATTAAAATACTCCTACTACAATGTTTAAACATTCTACATTGTGACATCATATCATTGATATCATGAAACAACTCCTTCATGTATTTTCTGATGTTTAATCAGAGATCTGTTATCAGAGTATCTCTTCCCACATTGATCACAGCTAGGAGATTTCTCTCCTGTGTGTGTTCTCTGATGTGATACTAGGCTGGTTAGCCAAGAAAATCTTGTCCCACATTGACTACAGCTACATTGTTTCTCTCCTGTGTGTGTTCTCTGGTGTATAGTGAGATAGCTAGACGTAGAAAAACTCTTCCCACATTGAGTACAGCTATATGGTTTCTCTCCTGTGTGTGTTCTCTGGTGTATAGTGAGATAGCTAGATGTAGAAAAACTATTCCCACATTGGTTACAGCTAAAAGGTTTCTCTCCTGTGTGTGTTCTCTGGTGTATAGTGAGATAGCTAGATGTAGAAAAACTATTCCCACATTGGTTACAGCTATAAGATTTCTCTCCTGTGTGTGTTCTCTGGTGTAATATCAGGCCGTCTGACCGAGTAAAACTCTTCCCACATTGATTACAGCAATAAGGTTTCTCTCCTGTGTGTGTTTTCTGGTGCATCTTCATATTCTGTGAAGTTGAGAATATTTTTCCACAATCTGAACAGTGGAAAGATTTCTCTCCTGTGTGTGTTTTCTGGTGTAGAGTCAGAGAGCCAGATGCAGCAAAACTCTTCCCACATTGATCACAGCTATATTGTTTCTCTCCTGTGTGTGTTTTCTGGTGTAATATCAGGCTGTCTGGCCGAGTAAAACTCTTCCCACATTGATTACAGCTATAAGGTTTCTCTCCTGTGTGTACTCGCTGGTGTTTAGTCAGATGGCAAGATGAAATATAAGTCTTCCCACATTGATCACAGCTATAAGGTTTCTCTCCTGTGTGTGTTCTCTGGTGTATTATCAGGCTGTCTGGCCGAGTAAAACTCTTCCCACATTGATTACAGCTATAAGGTTTCTCTCCTGTGTGTACTCGCTGGTGTCTACTCAGATGGCAAGATGAAATATAAGTCTTCCCACATTGATCACAGCTATAAGGTTTCTCTCCTGTGTGTGTTCTCTGGTGTGATAACAGGTTGCTTGACTGAGTAAAACTCTTCCCACATTGAGTACAGCTGTACGGTTTCTCTCCAGTGTGAATTCTCAGGTGTACTTTTAGTGCTTTTAAACTTGAGTAACTCTTCCCACAATCAAAACAGTGGTGAGATTTCTCTCCTGTGTGTGTTCGCTGGTGTATTTTAAGTTCTGATGAAGATTTGCAATGTTTTCCACAGTCAGAGCAGCAGATAGATTTCTTCCCTGTGGGTCTCTGCTGGTGTTTCTTGAGGTGATAGAATCTGGACAGACTCTTCTCTGACTCGTCAGCATCATTGTGTTGAGGCTCCCCAGAGGATCCATGATAGTCACGTCTCTCTCCTGTGTGAACAAGTCAGACAGATAGTTAAAGGCTCACAACAGCAGAAATCCACTGAAAAAGGTGATGCCAACAGCGTAGCCATGATACTGTACAACAATTGACGTCTGTAATGAATGTTAAAATGACTTGACAATTGTCTTAAGACAGTCAAGTGAGCAACAATAGTCATATTTAGTCTTGTTTTCACATTAGTAGTAACTAGAAATAAGTAAAAGGTGTTGAACTCCTAAGCAGTGTGCCAGGCGACTTTTGTTCTCAAATATAGGCACCTTTCTGTGTTTGCTAAAATTGCGACAAGGGCGATGCGCACACAATTTGATTGCAGAAACACCTCCCTGCTAATGCAGAAACCGCTAGTTATGGATGTAGTATATCTGCCTGGAGCAAAAATGGTGAGCAAGTGGCCTAAGCTGTGCCATTAGAGATTCTGGGTTCGAGTCCAAGCTCTGTTGCAGCCGGCCGCGACCGGGAGGCCCATGGGGCGACGCACAATTGGCCCAGCGTCGTCCGGGTTAGGGGAGGGTTTGGCCGGCAGGGATATCCTTGTTTCATCGCGCACTGGCGACTCCTGTGGCAGGCCGGGCGCAGTGCACGCTGACCAGGTTGCCAGGTGTACAGTGTTTCCTCCGACACATTGGTGCTGCTGGCTTCCGGGTTGGATAGGCATTGTGTCAAGAAGCATCGCGGCTAGGTTGGGTTGTGTTGTGTTTCGGAGGACGCATGGCTCTCGACCTTCGCCTCTCCAGAGTCCGTATGGGAGTTGCAGCAATGAGACAAGACTATGTACCAATTGGGGAGAAAAAAGGGGTGAAAAAAAAAATATATTTAACAAATGGTGAGCAAAGATTAGTTTTCACAATGTATTCTGAATATTACAGCACTAGATCAGGAGTGTTACTCAAGGAAACTCACATTAAGCTCTGTGTCTATTCACTAATTCACCACCGTGGGGGAAACTCAGGGGAGTTCTCATAGGCTGACAGCAAAAATAGCCTCCATTTACAGGTTGATTATGATTATTATTATCATTTGACACTACTTTGGATTATAATTGTAAGGCTCGTTTGAATGTCCTGATTTAATATAATATTTGTGTTATTGTCAAATGTACTACTTTATATTTAAAAACGACTTCAACCAGTAAAATGCTCATTGGCTAGTTTTCCATCAGCCTGACATCAGCCTGACAATGAGGTTTTGTCCACTAAGTGTATGCCAAAATGGTCTATAATCTCACCTAACAATAACATAGACCTACTGTAGGACCCATAACTTCACCTAACAACAACATAGACCTAGGACTATAAATCATTTAATATTTTAGGTGAAACAAGGAGACTAAAATGTCTTTGTCATGACAATTCATAACCTGATCACCAGATAATTTTGTGAATAATCCCACTAGGCTACTCTGTAATGTGTTGTCATTCTAAATGTCCTGAATAAAGGAAAATAGCTCTGTGTGTTGTACAATAGCCTATCCATCAAGGAACAGTTCTCTACACATTATGAGCTAAGTATCTCCGTTTCCAAACGGACTAACGAGACCCTACTGTAAATCAAGTAGACAATAACACATTATAAATATCGATTTGTTTGGGATGTTGGATCCAACGTGGAGCACGGCATAACTGTCTTTACCGGTGTAATGAATGAAGAACTACGTTTGACTGGCATGCAGAAAATGATTTCCTGGATCAGCTGATGATAGTTGAACATGTGACTGTAACTAAACAGCTACAGTATTAAGTATTATGTGTAATTATTGAAGAACCGCATTAATGACAGTATCCATTTGGGAGTTGTCAATAAAGTTAAGGTGACTCTCGGTTAGAACCATTGGATTTAGTAAACTGAAATGATTTAGGATTTCTGTGCCCATGAAAACTGTTTTCCCAGCGTAACATAAGGAGACACTAAATGTTACGTAGTTAGAGAGCATTTCAGAGATCTGAATATACAAAACAACTGTCCGACAGCAAGATCCAGTATTTAAGTTAAAGTTCATCATATGACAAGCTTAACGTTATGACTATAACTACTGTTCCCTGAAGGAGGGAAACTAGGTACAACATACTATTAAATCCACACGTTATGACTATAACTACTGTTCCCTGAAGGAGGGAAACTAGGTACAACATACTATTAAATCCACTGGCTTACTGGTGTTCTTCCATGCCGTCCATGGGAGGGGTGCGTCACTTGAGTGGGTTGAGTCACTGACGTGGTCTTCCTGTCTGGGTTGGCGCCCCCCCTTGGGCTGTGCCGTGGCGGAGATCTTTGTGGGCTATACTCGGCCTTGTCCCGGGATGGTATGTTGGTGGTTGGAGATATCCCTCCAGTGGTGTGGAGGCTGCGCTTTGGCAAAGTGGGTGGGGTAATATCCTACCTGTTTGGCCCTGTCCGGGGGTTTCATCAGATGGGGCCACAGTGTCTCCTGACCCCTCCTGTCTCAGCCTCCAGTATTTATGCTGCAGTAGTTTATGTGTCGGGGGGGCTAGGGTCAGTCTGTCACATCTGGAGTATTTCTCTTGTCTTTTCCGGTGTCCTGTGTGAATTTAAATATGCTCTCTCTAATTCTCTCTTTCTCGGAGGACCTGAGCCCTAGGACCATGCCTCAGGACTACCTGGCTTGATGACTCCTTGCTGTCCCCAGTTCACCTGGCCGTGCTGCTGCTCCAGTTCAAACTATTCTGCCTGCAGCTATGGAACCCTGACCTGTTCACCGGAGGTGCTACCTGTCAAAGACCTGTTGTTTTCAACACTCTAGAGAGCAGGAGCGGTAGAGATACTCTCAAAGATCGGCTATGAAAAAGCCAACTGACACTTACTCTTGTGTTACTGACTTGTTGCACCCTCGACAACTACTATGATTATTATTATTTGACCATGCTGGTCATTTATGAACATTTGAACATCTTGGCCATGTGCTGTTATAATCTCCACCCGGCACAGCCAGAAGAGGACTGGCCACCCCTCATAGCCTGGTTCCTCTCTAGGTTTCTTCCTAGGTTTTGGCCTTTCTCTGGAGTTTTTGCTAGCCACCGTGCTTCTACACCTGCATTGCTTGCTGTTTGAGGTTTTAGGCTGGGTTTCTGTACAGCACTTTGTGATATCAGCTGATGTAAGAAATACATTTGATTTGATTTGTGACTATAATTACTGTTCCCTGAAGGAGGGAAACTAGGTACAACATACTATTAAATCCACACCTCGCTGGAAGCCCCGCATTCCACAGGTGATGAGCGTGAGACTCGGATATATTCCTTAAAGATACCAACTCAATACCTACGTTCGTCTACATATGGGTTGTTTAAATTGTATCTAATTATATTCCCAGTATTACTTCATCAAATCTCTAGTAATCATTATACACACATACAATTCATCATATTTTCATATATTCACAGAATCCATATAAAACGTAAGAAATTCTCAGGTAGTCACGACAACCATTCCATTTGCTTTTTCAGGGACTCTCCATAGCAACGAAGCATCTCTCCAAACATCCTCCCAGCAGAACAAAAAATAAACTTTAGTTTCCCAGACAATGACCATGGGATCCTCAACGGTTCTCTAACCTCCCAGAGACCACGGCAAAATCAAGCCTCCCAGGAACTATAGACCTTCCGCTGCTTTCTAAAATATCATCCCCCTCTCAATACCACCCCGTGATCTTCTATGATGGGCAGTGAAGGAACAGAACCCCAAGATAACGTTATAATAAAGCTTATTATCCACATGTCAATCATCTGATTAAGCATATTTATATATGAGGAACTATAGATCTCTAGGAGGAACTATAGATCTCTAGGAGGAACTATAGATCTCTAGGAAGAACTATAGATCTCTAGGAGGAACTATAGATCTCTAGGAGGAACTATAGATCTCTAGGAGGAACTATAGATCTCTGTTACTATCCAAACATCAGATTATGACTCAATCACACAACTCTCATACCACAGTCACACAACTCTCATACCACAGTCACACAACTCTCATATCACAGTCACACAACTCTCATATCAGAAAATATGAAATGGGGTCCAGGTTTAAAATAATTACATGTTTAAAACAATTACAGGTGCACCTTACTATCTTGTACTATATCATAAATGGTCTTAACTAGTAAACACAGATTCTAGTTGTCATCTAGTTCACACAGATTCTAGTTGTCATCTCGTTCACACAGATTCTAGTTGTCATCTCGTTCACACAGATTCTACTTGTCATCTCGTTCACACAGATTCTAGTTGTCATCTCGTTCACACAGATTCTAGTTGTCATCTCGTTCACACAGATTCTAGTTGTCATCTCGTTCACACAGATTCTAGTTGTCATCTCGTTCACACAGATTCTAGTTATCATCTCGTTCACACAGATTCTAGATATTTAACGCTAAATGACCGAACCCAGGGCATACCTGGCAGCACGTTTAAAATCATTGGAATTCACCACTTCTGAGAGTCACACAGACACTTTTCAGAATGAGGTCCTTCTTCCAATAGAGTTTAACCAGGTACCGTGTTTCACACAGAACCCACAGTCACCCTGGCCCCTCACCCCTACAGACCAATCCCCACTGTGATCAATTCAGTGTCAGGACAGCTCTAGGTCGCCCGCAACCGACCAATGATAGGTGTCTGAGTCGACTGACTCTCAGATCATCCTCCACTGACTCGGCCCTGTTTACGCCTCCAAGGTGCCCCCTCACACAGGAATACACACTCAGAGCCTACTGACTGGGCCCTGTTTACACCTCCACACAGGAATACACACTCAGAGCCTCCTGACTGGGCCCTGTTTACACCTCCACACAGGAATACACACTCAGAGCCTACTGACTGGGCCCTGTTTACACTTCCACACAGGAATACACACTCAGAGCCTACTGACTGGGCCCTGTTTACACCTCCACACAGGAATACACACTCAGAGCCTACTGACTGGGCCCTGTTTACACCTCCACACAGGAATACACACTCAGAGCCTCCTGACTGGGCCCTGTTTACACCTCCACACAGGAATACACACTCAGAGCCTCCTGACTGGGCCCTGTTTACACCTCTACACAGGAATACACACTCAGAGCCTACTGACTGGGCCCTGTTTACACCTCCACACAGGAATACACACTCAGAGCCTCCTGACTGGGCCCTGTTTACACCTCCACACAGGAATACACACTCAGAGCCTCCTGACTGGGCCCTGTTTACACCTCCACACAGGAATACACACTCAGAGCCTCCTGACTGGGCCCTGTTTACACCTCTACACAGGAATACACACTCAGAGCCTACGAGGATTTTCTAAAAACTCCACTTTACGTGTTTCGCTCACCTCTTTATTTTTTTTAAACTACGTTCGAGATGTGGTATCCACTCGGCTCGCTGCCTCTCAGATCAAAGGTGGGTCCATCTGCTCCGTTCCTGAAGTGTGGTCTCCCTGAGATCCCAAGTTAGAGGGGTCCCTGGTGCACCATTTACCCAGGTCATCAGGAGCGGTCACCAAGTGAAGATTCACATCCCCATCGCCAAATGTGGTGTTAATTTCTTTAATATCAAATGAGGAGACAAACTTATCACACAAGTCAGAGTTACTCTAAAACTAAATCTTTATTCACTTATAAGGCAGCAGGTCAATACAACACACACATACAAAGTGAATCGATTGAGTGTTCTACGATAATGATGGCTGGTAGACGAATCACCCCCAGATGATTCATTGAGAGATGAATCACCCCCAGATGATTCATTGAGAGATGAATCACCCCCAGATGATTCATTGAGAGATGAATCACCCCCAGATGATTCGTTGAGAGATGAATCACCCCCAGATGATTCGTTGAGAGCCATGAGACAAAAGTACAAAGGTCTTTTAAAGCCAAGACACACCCCTTTCAACCTACATGACCAACAACAGATGTATAGAACGGGTCACAAGGTTAAGATTTGTATGAAAGATACTTATAATTCTCAGCAGACAGTATCTGCTGTAAAAACAGTACTCTGTGTAGAGACCAGGGTCTGGCCCTGGGGTCATCTCTCCCTGGTACCATATAGAACAGAAACATTAACTCATGTTCTGGAATGCAGTCTCTTTAGGTTTTATCACCCAAAAGACATTGTAAATCTCCTGTCAGTGTTTTCTCCCAGAGGCCCATCCTCAGTAGAACACACAGACACAATAGTTCTAAGAACCCTCTATTCTGTTGCATAAAACAACCATTTGATGCAATAAAAGTATTATAACATAATCTTGTAGTTTTGCTCTCAGTGTCCACTGAAAGTTGACTAGTAACAACAACTGGGACCTAAAAGACACCCACCATGAGACCCACTAAATCTGCCCAAGAAGAGGCAAACAAAAGAAAAACCCACACCAAACTTAAAGACAGGAAGTAAACCAAAAAGGTGGAGCAACTAAAGGTGTTGACTCTCCACATGTATCAAGACAACTGGAGCACTGGGCCAGACACTCTTAAATAGAACCTGGACCAGCTCAGGTGAAACACCTTCCCACTAACGAGATGGACAAGCCAGCACAGGTGTAACACATACTGACTAACCAGGCGACACCAATATGTACCCAAGACACATTTCAGTTGAATGCATTCAGTTGTACAATCAATCAATTCAGATCAAATTTATTTATATAGCCCTTCTTACATCAGCTGATATCTCAAAGTACTGTACAGAAACCCAGCCTAAAACCCCAAACAACAAACAATGCAGGTGTAGAAGCACGGTGCCGAGGAAAAACTCCCTAGGAAAAACTCCCTAGAAAGGCCAAAACCTAGGAAGAAACCTAGAGAGGAACCAGGCTATGAGGGGTGGCCAGTCCTCTTCTGGCTGTGCAGGGTGGATATTATAACAGAACATGGCCAAGATGTTTAAATGTTCATAGATGACCAGCAGGGTCAAATAATAATAATCACAGTGGTTGTCGAGGGTGCAACAAGTACCTCAGGAGTAAATGTCAGTTGGCTTTTCATAGCCAATCATTCAGAGTATCTCTACAACTTCCATTTCACGTAATCATCTACAAAGCTTCACCTTCTACAATATAAACATGGTGTCTACTGGCTGTCAACAATTAAAAACAAGAAAAAACACGTATTTCTAAATAATAATATACAATAGGATTCTTTTTTTTCTCCTTTTTCTTTCTATAGAATCCTAAATCCCACTAGCTTCTAGAACACTCCTCTTCCTAAAACTCACTAGCTTCTAGAACTCTCCTCTTTCTAAATCCCACTAGCTTCTAGAACACTCGTCTTCCTAAAACTCACTAGATTCTAGAACACTCGTCTTCCTAAAACTCACTAGATTCTAGAACACTCCTCTTCCTAAAACTCACTAGATTCTAGAACTCTCGTCTTCCTAAAACTCACTAGCTTCTAGAACTCTCGTCTCCTTGGAACGAGCCCAAACAAAACTCATCTCCAATACGGAAAAACGTGCAGCCAAAATAAATTCTGATCCATGGCAACGCACTGCCTAAACACAAAACACAAATCTTATATCCATTTGGGGGGAAATCAGGTTGAACCTGCTCCTGAAACTAACACAACAAAACAAAAAACACATGGAAATGGAGATATCTTTTACCTCACTGGTTAGAGGACAACCTGCAGAAGACAGTCAGCTACATTTTGGAGTGATGCATTTAAATGTAGGGGTCACTAAACAAAGGAACACAACACTTATTTGTCATCACTCATCGATATCATGTTGAAATCAATTGTGTGAGAGGAAGGAGATGAGGTTGCACGTCCTGTTAAACTAACAGCTCAAAAACCACACGGAATCTGGGAATAATGTGTACATCCCTGGTTAGAGGACAATTTGTAAAAAACAGCTATCTACATTTTGATTCAAGTGGGTCACCAATACTGTAAATGTAACACAGCTCTTTTTTTGTTAGTCACTTTTTGTTAAATCTCATAAATAGTAATCCTCCAATTCAGAGCCTGGATTTTCCCCCTGAGGCTAATATCCATATCATGTTGAAATCAATAGAACAGGGGGCAAACGTTTAGGGTTCTACATTGTGACATCATTAAAATATATTGATATCATTTAACAACTCCTTCATGTATTTTCTGATATTTGATCAGAGGTCTTTTATCAGATTATCTCTGGTCACAGCTATAAGGCTGTGTGTGTTCTCTTGTGTACTGTCAGCTCTCCAGATCGACCAAAACTCTTCCCACAATGATTACAGCTAAAAGATTTCTCTCCTGTGTGTATTCTCTGGTGCACTGTCAGCTCTCCAGATCGACCAAAACTCTTCCCACACTGATCACAGCTAAAAGATTTCTCTCCTGTGTGTGTTCTCTGGTGTAAAGTCAGAGAGCCAGACTTACTAAAACTCTTCCCACATTGATTACAGCTATAAGGTTTCTCTCCTGTGTGTATTCTCTGGTGCACTGTCAGCTCTCCAGATCGACCATAACTCTTCCCACACTGATCACAGCTAAAAGATTTCTCTCCTGTGTGTGTTCTCTGGTGTAAAGTCAGAGCCAGACTTACTAAAACTCTTCCCACATTGATTACAGCTATAAGGTTTCTCTCCTGTGTGTATTCTCTGGTGCACTGTCAGCTCTCCAGATCGACCATAACTCTTCCCACACTGATCACAGCTAAAAGATTTCTCTCCTGTGTGTGTTCTCTGGTGTAAAGTCAGAGAGCCAGACTTACTAAAACTCTTCCCACATTGATCACAGCTATAAGGTTTCTCTCCTGTGTGTATTCTCTGGTGCACTGTCAGCTCTCCAGATCGACCATAACTCTTCCCACATTGATCACAGCTATAAGGTTTCTCTCCTGTGTGTATTCTCTGGTGTAGAGTCAGCGTGCTAGATGCAGCAAAACTCTTCCCACATTGACCACAGCTATAAGGTTTCTCTCCTGTGTGTGTTCTCTGGTGTAAAGTCAGAGAGCCAGACATACTAAAACCCTTCCCACATTGATCACAGCTATAAGATTTCTCTCCTGTGTGTGTTCTCTGGTGTGATATCAGGCTGGTTGACTGAGTAAACCTCTTCCCACATTGACCACAGCTATAAGATTTCTCTCCTGTGTGGGTTCTCTGGTGTAAAGTCAGAGAGCCAGACTTACTAAAACTCTTCCACATTGATCACAGCTATAAGATTTCTGTCCTGTGTGTGTTCTCTGGTGCACTGTCAGATCTCCAGATCGACCAAAACGCTTCCCACACTGATCACAGCTATAAGGTTTCTCTCCTGTGTGCGTTCTCTGGTGTCGAGTGAGAGTGCTAGGTGCAGCAAAACTCTTCCCACATTGACCACAGCTATATGGTTTCTCTCCTGTGTGTGTTCTCTGGTGTAAAGTCAGAGAGCCAGACTTACTAAAACTCTTCCCACATTGATCACAGATATAAGATTTCTCTCCTGTGTGTGTTCTCTGGTGTAATGTCAGCTGGCCAGATTGAACAAAACTCTTCCCACATTGACCACAGCTATAAGATGTCTCTCCTGTGTGGATTCTCTGATGAATTTTAATGCCTGATGAGGTGAATCTCTTCCCACAGTCAGAGCAGCAGTGAGTTCTCTTCCCTGTGGATCTCTGCAGGTGTTTATTGAGGTGTTCTAATGTGGAGAGACTCTTCTCTGCCTCATCAGCATCATGAGGTTGTTGAGGCTCCCCAGAGGATCCACGATAGTCCCATATCTCTCCTGTGTGAACAACAAAGTCAGACAGATGATTAAAGGCCCACAACAGCGGTAATCCACTGTAAAAGGTGATGCCAACAGCGTAGCCATGATGTTATACAACAATTGACGTCTGTAATGAATGTTAAAATGATTTAACAATTGTCTTAAAATGAGCAAGAACAGTCATATTTTGTCTTGTTTTCACATTAGTAGTAACATCTAAGATTGTAGGCTAGAAATAAGTTATTCATGTTGTTGAACCTCTAAGCAGTGTGCCAGACGACTTTTGGTCTCCAATATAGGCCCCTTTCTGTGTTTGCTAAAATTGCTGCATGAGGGCGATGCACACACAAAAATGTAATTTGGTTGTAGAAACTCCTCCCTGCTAATGAGGAAACCGATAGTTATGGATGTAGTGTATCTGCTAATGAGGAAACCGATAGTTATGGATGTAGTATATCTGCCTGGAGCAAAAATGGTGAGCAAAGATTTTAGTTTTTCACAATGTATTCTGAATGTGAATGGGGGAAAACTCAGGGAAGTAACTTCCATTTCCAGGTTGCTTATGAGTGCATTTCACACTACTTTGGATTATAATTGTAAAGCTCGTTTGAATGTCCTGCTTAATATAATGTTTGCTACAGTATTAAGAACCGAGTTAATGACAGTATCCATTTGGGTGTTGTCAATAAAGTTATGATTTTTTAAATGTATTTTTTATTACATTTTGTTTTTCACCTTTATTTAAGCAGGTAGGCCAGTTGAGAACAAGTTCTCATTTACAACTGCGACCTGGCCAAGATAAAGCAAAGCAGTGCGACACAAACAACACAGAGTTACACATGGAATAAACAAACGTACAGTCAATAACACAATAGAAAAATCTATATACAGTGTGTGCAAATGGAGTACGGAGGTAAGGCAATAAATAGGCCATAGTAGCGAAGTAATTACAATTTAACAAATGAACACTGGAGTGATAGATGTGCAGATGATGATGTGCAAGTAGAAATACTGGTGTGCAAAAGAGCAAAAAAGTAAATAAAAACATGGGGATGAGGTAGGCAGTTGGATGGGCTATTTACAGATGGGCTATGTACAGCTGCAGCGATCGGTAAGCTGCTCAGATAGCTGATGCTTAAAGTTAGTGAGGAAGATATATGTCTCCAACTTCAGCGATTTTTGCAATTCGTTCAAGTCATTGGCAGCAGAGAACTGGAAAGAAATGTGTCCAAAGTAGGTGTTGGCTTTGGTGATGACCAGTGAGATATACCTGTCTGAGTGCGTGCTATGGGTGGGTGTTGCTATGGTGACCTGTGAGCTGAGTGAAGGCGGCCTAGCAAAGACTTATAGATGACCTGGAGCCAGTGGGTTTGGCGACGAATATGTAGAGAAGGCCAGCCAACGAGAGCATACAGGTCGCAGTGGTGGGTGGTATATGGGGATTTGGTGACAAAACGGATGGCACTGTGATAGACTGCCTCCAGTTTGCTGAGTAGAGTGTTGGTGGCTATTTTGAAAATGACATCGCCGAAGTCAAGGATCGGCAGGAAAGTCAGTTTAACGAGGGTATGTTTGGCAGCGTGAGTGAAGGAGGCTTTGTTGCGAAATATGAAGCTGATTCTAGATTTCATTTTGGATTGGAAATGCTTAACTTCATCGGGGTAGGGGGCAGTATTTTCACGTCCGGATGAAAAGCGTGCCCAGAGTAAACTGCCTGCTACTCAGGCCCAAAAGCTAGAATATGCATATAATTAGTAGATTTGGATAGAAAACACTGAAGTGTCTAAAACGGTTTGAATAATGTCTGTGAGTATAACAGAACTCATATGGCAGGCAAACCTTAGAAAAATCCAACCAGGAAGTGTGGAAATCTGAGGTTTGTAGTTTTTCAAGTGATTGCCTATCTAACACACAATATACATCCAATATACAGTGTCTTTGGGGTCATTTTGCACTTCCTAAGGCTTCCACTAGATGTCAACAGTCTTTAGAATGTTGTTTCAGGCTTCTACTGTGAATGGGGAGAGAATAAGAGCTGATTGAGTCAGGTGTCTTATTTTAGTTACGTGCGCAGCCATGAGCACAAGCTCAGTTCTCTTTCCTTTATGGAGACAAAGGAATTATCCGGTTGGAATATTTTTGAAGATTTATGATAAAAACATCGTTTGACGTGTTTCTACAAACTGTAATATAACTTTTTTGACTTTTCGTCTGGACTTTAGTGCGCGCGCCTTCTGCATTTGGAATAGTGAACCTAACGCGCGAACAAAATGGAGGTATTTGGACATAAACATGAACTTTATCGAACAAAACGTACATGTATTGTGGAACTGGGATTCCTGGGAGTGCATTCCGATGAAAATCATCAAAGGTAAGTGAATATTTATAATGGTATTTGTGACTTCTGTTGACTCCACAACATGGCGGGTATCTGTATGGCTTGTTTTGGTGTCTGAGCGCTGTACTCAGATTATTGCAAAGTTTGCTTTCGCCGTAAAGCTTTTTTGAAATCTGACACAGCGGTTGCATTAAGGAGAAGTATATCTTTAATTCTATGCATAACAGTTGTATATTTTATCAACGTTTATGATGAGTATTTCTGTAAATTGATATGCTCATTCACCAGAGGTTTTGGAGGCAAAACATTTCTGAACATTACATGCCAATGTAAAATGGGGTTTTTGGATATAAATATGAACTTTATCGAGCAAAACATACATATATTGTGTAACATGAAGTCCTATGAGTGCCATCTGATGAAGATCATCAAAGGTTAGTGATTAATTTTAGCTGTATTTCTGGTTTTTGTGACGCCTCTCCTTGCTTGGAAAATGGCTGTGTGGTTTTTCTTGTCTAGGTGGTGTCCTAACATAATCTAATGCTATGCTTTCGCCGTAAAGCATTTTTGAAATCTGACACTGTGGTTGGATTAATGAGAAGTGTATCTTTAAAATGGTGTATAATACTTGTATGTGTGAGAAATTTGAATTATGAGATTTTTGTTGTTTTGAATTTGGCGCCCTGCTATTTCAATGGCTGTTGGCGAGGTGGGACGGTAGCGTCCCACCTACCCCAGAGAGGTTTTAACATGCCGGTACATACTGCTGTAATAACATGCAAGCAAATTGTCAGCCAAAATATTGTGTAAGGTAACTTACTTGAAAAGAAATGTCTTTATTACATTGCTTAACATGTTCTTAACATTTGTCATAATTAGTTAAAGCAATGAATTTGTTTCGGCTCTCGTTGGACTTCGGCTGCATATTTTCCGCCATTTTATTCAAATCTGAAAATGTTGTGAAGCTACGTCCATTTCATGAAGAATTGCATTATGGGCCCTAAAGTACTGCGTGTATACGTCGTATTTTGGCGAATTTAGTACGACATCCGGGAACTTTTGGCATACTAACTACATCATAACCGCCATCGATAAGAGACATTACTGTGCAGCCGTATTCATCGACCTGGCCAAGGCTTTCGACTCTGTCACTCACCACATTCTTATTGGAAAAATCGACAGCCTTGGTTTCTCAAATGATGGCCTCGCCTGGTTTACCAACTACTTCTCTGATAGAGTTCAGTGTGTCAAATCGGAGGGCCTGTTGTACGGGCCTCTGGCAGTCTATGGGGGTGCCACAGGGTTCAATTCTCGGGCCGACTCTCTTCTCTGTATACATCAATGATGTCGCTCTTGCTGCTGGTGAGTCTCTGATCCACCTCTACGCAGATGACACCATTCTGTATACTTCTGGCCCCTCTTTGGACACTGTGTTAACCTCTATGGGCTAGGTGGGACGCTTGCCACACTGTCCGATTTCAAAAAGGCTTTACAACGAAAGCAAAACATTAGATTATGTCAGCAGAGTACCAAGCCAGAAATAACCAGACACCCATTTTTCAAGCCAGCATATAATGTCACCAAAACCCAGAAGACAGCTAAATGCAGCACTCACCTTTGATGATCTTCATCAGATGACAACCCTAGGACATTATGTTATACAATACATGCATGTTTTGTTCAATTAAGTTCATATTTATATCAAAAAACAGCTTTTTACATTAGCATGTGACGTTCAGAACTAGCATACCCCCCGCAAACTTCCGGGGAATTTGCTAACAATTTACTAAATTACTCACGATAAATGTTCACAAAAAGCATAACAATTATTTTAAGAATTATAGATACATAACTCCTCTATTCACTCGATATGTCCGATTTTAAAATAGCTTTTTGGTGAAAGCACATTTTGCAATATTCTAAGTACATAGCCCAGGCATCACGTGCTAGCTATTTAGACACCCGGCAAGTTTAGCACTCACCAATATCAGATTTACTATTATAAAAGTTTGTTTACCTTTTGTTGTCTTCGTCAGAATGCACTCCCAGGACTGCTACTTCAATAACAAATGTTGGTTTGGTCCAAAATAATCCATCGTTATATCCGAATAGCGGCGTTTTGTTCGTGCGTCCCAGACACTATCCGAATGGTAAAGAAGGGTCGCACGCATGGCGCAATTCGTGACAAAAAAAATCTAAATATTCCATTACCGTACTTCGAAGCATGTCAACCGCTGTTTAAAATCCATTTTTATGCCATTTTTCTCGTAAAAAAGCGATAATATTCCGACCGGGAATGTCCATTTAGCTAAACAGAGGAATGAAAACAAACCTTTCGGTCGACGCGGGCACGAGCCTGAGTCTCACAGTACTGTAACCAGCCACTACCCAAACGCGCTACTTTGTTTCAGCCAGAGCCTGCAAAGCCACGATTCCGCTTTTTGCCGCCTTCTGAGAACCTATGGCAGCCGTAGGAAGTGTCACGGGACAGCTAAGATCCTCACTCTTCAATAAACAGAGACAAGAACAACAACACCTTGTCAGACAGGCCAGTTCCTGCATGAAATCTTCTCAGGTTTTTTCCTGCCATATGAGTTCTGTTATACTCACAGACACCATTCAAACAGTTTTAGAAACTTTAGGGTGTTTTCTATCCAAAGCCAATAATTATATGCATATTCTAGTTACTGGGCAGGATTAGTAACCAGATTAAATCGGGTACGTTTTTTATCCAGCCGTGAAAATACTGCCCCCTAGCCATAACAGGTTAATACACGTGGGTGGTGTTTATATATGGAAAAATACACATTCGAAATTTTCAACCAATCGATTGGTAGAAACAAAATTAGACTCTTGGTTGGCCAAGATTTATTTTAGTTGGGGACAGCACTAGAAGATGATTTTGGGGCTCCCGAGTGGTGCATTTCAGTGCTTGAGGCGTCACTACAGACCCTGGTTCGAATCCTGGCTGTATCCCAACCGGCCGTGATTGGGAGTCCCATAGGGAGACGCACAATTGGCCAAGCGTCGTCCGTCATTGTAAAAAATAATTTGTTCTTAACTGACTTGTCTAGTTAAATAAAGGTTACATTTGAAAAATATAATAAAACATAGAGCATTCAGAAAGTTCAGACCCCTTCACCTTTTCCACATTTTGTTAAATTACAGCTTTATTCAAATGTTTAATGCCCATCCAAGAGACTGTCGACCAATCATGTTCACATTGTCATGCTGTGACACGAAGTTCCTAAAATACATGTTATAAACTAAGCTAATTGTCCCAAAATCCCTTTTAAAAAGTCAGGGTACGAGTGAGAAACCGTCAAGGCACCAACTTTGAGAAGGTTCTAAAACAAAGGTTTCAAACCAATTCATGAATGTTATTGAAACATATAAATGTTATTGAATCTAGGTATGTTTCACCCTTAATGTAATTGAATCTATGTATACAGTTGAAGTCGGAAGTTTACATACACATTAGCCAAATACATTTAAACTCAGTTTCTCACAATTCCTAACATTTAATCCGAGTGGAAATTCTTCCCTGTCTTAGGTCAAGTAGGATCACCACTTTATTTTAAGAATGTGAAATGTCAGAATAATAGTAGAGAGAATGATTTATTTTAGCTTTTATTTCGTTCATCACATTCCCAGTGGGTCAGAAGTTTACATACACTCAATTAGCATTTGGTTGTATTGCCTTTAAATTGTTTAACTTGGGTCAAACGTTTTGGGTAGCCTCCCACAAGCATCCCACAATAAGTTGGGTGAATTTTGGCCCATTCCTCCTGACAGAGTTGGTGTAACTGAGTCAGGTTTGTAGGTCTCTTTGCTCGTACACGCTTTTTCAGATCTGCCCACAAATGTTCTATAGGATTGAGGTCAGGGCTTTGTGATGGCCATTCCAATACATTGTTGTCCTTCAGCCATTTTGCCACAACTTTGGAAGTATGCTTGGGGTCATTGTCCATATGGAAGACTCACTTGCAACCAAGCTTTAACTTCCTGACGGATGTCTTGAGATATTGCTTCAATATATCGACATACTTTTCCTTCCTCATGATGCCATCTATTTTGTGAACTGCACTAGTCCCTATTGCAGCAAAGCATCCCCACAATATGATGCTGCCACCCCTGTGCTTCACAGTTGGGATGGTGTTCTTCGGCTTGCAAGCCTCCCCCTTTTCCCTCCAAACATAACGATGGTCATTATGTCCAAACAGTTCTATTTTTGTATAATCAGACCAGATGACATTTTTTCAAAATGTACGATCTTTGTCCCCATGTGCAGTTGCAAACCGTAGTCTGGCTTTTTTTTTATGGCAGTTTTGGAGCAGTGGCTTCTTCCTTGGTGAGCGGCCTTTCAGATATAGGACTTGTTTTACTTTGGATATAGATACTTTTGTACCTGTTTCCTCCAGCATCTTCACAAGGTCCTTTGCTGTTGTTCTGGGATTGATTTGCTCTTTTCGCACCAAAGAACGTTAATCTCTAGGAGACAGAACGCGTCTCCTTCCTGAGCGGTATGACAGCCGTGTGGTCCCATGGTGTTTATACTTGCGTACTATTGTTTGTACAGATGAACGTGGTACCTTCAGGCGTTTGGAAATTGCTCCCAAGGATGAACCAGACTGAGGTTTTGGCTGATTTCTTTTGATATTCCCATGATGTCAAGCAAAGAGGCACCGAGTTTGAAGGTATGCCTTGAAACACATCCACAGGTACACCTCCAATTGACTCAAATGATGTCAATTAGCCTATCAGAAGCTTCTAAAGCCATGGCATAATTCTCTGGAATTCTCCAAGCTGTTTAAAGGCACAGTCAACTTAGTGTATGTAAACTTCAAACCCACTGGAATTGTGATACAGTGAATTATAAGTGAAATAATCTGTCTGTAAACAACTGTTGAAAAAATTACTTGTGTCATGCACAAAGTAGATGTCCTAACCGACTTGCCAAAATTACAGTTAGTTAACAAGAAATGTGTGGAGTGGTTGAAAAACGAGTTTTAATGACACCAACATAAGTGTATGTAAACTTCCAATTTGACAACAATTTGACCCCCACAGCAAATCTTAACTGCCAATTATAGAATATACTATATAGCCTTGAAATCAGGTTAAAACTATAATTTTGACCTCATGGGTGGCCAGTCCTTGTATTTATAGTGTAGTCAATTCAGGGGGTAGCCCTGAGCTGGACTCAAACCTGGGTCCAGCAACTGTCAAGCCAACACCTTATAACTGTTACGCCAAGATGTCTGAACTTCTTGAAGAGGTCGCTAGGTTTTGGATTAAGGTTGATACAATAGCTTTCTCTATGAATTTGAGAGTGGTTACACTCCTCCTTCCCCCATCCCTCAGCTGTTTACCAAACCAAGTCTCTGGGCAGCCATTTTGTTTCTGTTGAAAACCTAGGTTGCCCCTTTAAACAAGCCACACAACAATCAATCAACCAATATGCAGTTGAAACAATAACAAAGTTGTAATTCCATCACTGTCTTGGTAATAAGATGATGATGGGGCTGGAGAAATGTAACTAATTTCAAATTCATAGACAGACCTATGGATGCAAGGACAAACCATCCATGATGTCAACATTATAGTTTTAACTATGTTGAGGCTATACAGTGTTGGTTTACATTTCTAAACATTGGAGTAAAAAAAAACGTATTAGGGGTTCTGATGGGGTACAACAGTTGAACTAAGCTCATGAGGCATGTGTTATATTCTTCAAGAATCAATGGTTATAAATAAATAATTATAAAGTCTAAATATGGATGTAGCTATTGCATATTTCCCCTTTAACACCACACATCAGTTCAACAACTGCAGAGTTTGTGCCTCTGTTTTTAAGACAGTACATACTAGTGTTAATCAGGGAACGGTTTCTCAAAACCATCTTATTGCTAAGTTCACCGTTAGAACCATTGGATGCCTTAAGATGCGTTTGGGAAACCGGGCCCAGATATCCAGTTTCCTCCTCTTCTTCTTCCTCCTCCTTTTTCGATGTGACAGTGATCTCCTCCTCCTCCTCTTTCACTCCAAAAACGACATCCTCCTCTTTCTCATCCTCCTCTTCTTTTACTGTAACATCCTCCTCGTCTTTCACTCTGAACGCGTCTTCTTCTTCTTTCACTGTAACAGCCTCACCCTCTACTTCTTGTTTTTGTATTGTAACAGCCTCCTCTTCCTCCTCCTCTTTCACAAGAGTTTCTTTCTCCGTCCAGCAGACCTCCTCTTCTTTAACAGGAGGAGAGTAGCTTAGTAAACTCATGGTCGGAGATGTTAGCTAGTTAGCATTAGCGACTAGCCTAGTTCTAAGATAACTTAGCAAACCAGCTAGCTGACAAACAACGTAAATATAGAATTAAATGGGCCAACACGTACATACGACATAAGTGTGTTTAATACACAGCGACTAATATACACCAAACCAGTGTAAAGAGCGTGAATGTTGTAGCTATGTTTGCTAGAAAGCTACCGAGGTGTCTGACTAGCTGTTGTTGTTGAAGGAGCGTCCCGTCCACTAGATTATACGTCACACTGGCAGCATCGCCTGAACCTAAAAGACGCACATCGCCATCTGCTGACTGGACTGGGCAACGCAGTTGAGGAACCAAACGTTTATTTTTCATTTATTTCAGGAAAGTTTAATATTATATTAAGTCGTTCAAAGAGAAGCATGTGTTGATTGATTCGTGTTTAATGAGTGAGAATATAAAACAAACTTTACACCCACTACATATTTTCATTGAACCATACTTCTGGCATGGATCATTTTGACCCGAGGCATATCTTTTATCATAGCCAAAATGTGGTTTATTCAATTCTTCCAATTTTTCATGACTTTGTCAATCAACTGGTTGTTAATAAATCTAAATCATGGTTTAGTGTTTCTGTATCAATATGGACTTTTAACAAATTCAAATCCTTTGGAGTCATTTTGACCCCAGACAAAAGCACCTTTGATAAATAGGATGTTAATTTCAAATAAAAATCACATTTTATTGGTCACATACACTTGGTAAGCAGATATTATTGCGGGTGTATTGAAATGCTTGTGTTTCTAACTCCAACAGTGCAGTAATATCTAACAAGTAATATTTAACAATTTCACAACATATACCCAATACACACATATCTAAGTATTTGAATCTAAGTTTCTCTGTAGACATGATCCATCCCACCAGAGGGTGGAGGGGCACCTGTATCAGTGTTTTTGACCAGATAGACAACTGCAGACACACAGTATAGTGCCTCCCATTTACTCTCCTAAGATTGGACTTTTCTATACCACGTATCACGTGACTGTGTACAAAACTGCCATTGGTAGAAAACTCTGCCAGTGGTAGACAACTCTGCCAGTGATATACAGTGCATTCGTAAAGTATTCAGACCCCTTCACTTTTCCACATTTTGTTACATTACAGCCTTATTATAAAATTTAATAATTTTTTCCCCTCATCAATCTACACACAATACCCCATAATGACATCACAATACCCCATAATGACATCACAATACCCCATAATGACAAACCAAAAACAGTTTTTTTTTTTAAACATTTTTTCAAATGTATTTTCTTGAGTATTCAGACCCTTTGCTATGAGACTCAGAATTGAGCTCAGATGCATCCTGTTTCCATTGATTATCCTTGAGATGTTTCTACAACTTGATTGGAGTCCACCTGCGGTAAATTCAATTGATTAGACATGATTTGGAAAGGCACACACCTGTCTATGTAAGGTCCCACAGTTTACAGTGCATGTCAGAGCAAAAACCAAGCCATGAGGTCAAAGGAATTGTCCATAGAGCTCTGAGACAGGAATGTGTCGAGAAACAGATCTGGGGAAAGGAGCCAAAAACTTTCTTCAGCATTGAAGGTCCCCAAGAACACAGTGGCCTCCATCATTCTTAAATGGAAGAAGTTTGGAACCACCAAGACTCTTCCTAGAGCTGGCTGCCTGGACAAACTGAGCAATCTGGGGAGAAGGGTCTTGGTCAAGGAGGTGAACAAGAACCCGATGTTCACTCTGACAGAGCTCCAGAGTTACTCTCTGGAGAAGGGAGAACCTTCCAGAACGACAACCATCTCTGCAGCACTCCAGCAATCAGGCCTTAATGTAGCAATGATTAAATTGTCAAAATGTATTTCAATGGACAATTCAGTGAACTGTTCTGTGAAAGGTGTTGGCTAGAGATGACATGCAGGAGCTCGCAGGGATTTGTAGTCTTGCATGTCGTCTACTTTGATGCCAATTAGCATTTTAGATTCCAAGAGTAAAGAGACACAAATATATTGATAAAGTATTTGTATTTATTATGGATCCCCATTAGTTCCTGCCAAGTTAGGTCAGGGAGCGTGCCAGCCTGCCTGAACCGCCCCTGAATTAACAGGTATAAATGATGGATTATGAACTAACAGGTATAAATGATGGGTTATGAATTAACAGGTATAAATGATGGGTTATGAATTAACAGGTATAAATGATGGGTTATGAATTAACAGGTATAAATGATGGGTTATGAACTAACAGGTATAAATGATGGGTTATGAATTAACAGGTATAAATGATGGGTTATGAATGAACAGGTATAAATGATGGGTTATGAATTAACAGGTATAAATGATGGGTTATGAATTAACAGGTATAAATGATGGGTTATGAATTAACAGGTATAAATGATGGGTTATGAATTAACACATCCCCTGCGAGCCCAGGCATTTCAATACATTCAGGATTTCTTACGGTCCATGTGCAATGTATATGGTTATCTCTGTCTCTCTCTCCATCTCTTCTTTAACAAGCAGCCATGTTGTTGTCATTCCACTAGGGACCTGTTTTCAGCATTTTAAGTCTCCAGTCAATAACCAGTGCACTGGGATTATCCCTCTACACCCTTTACACATGTACTGCACTGGGATTATCCCTCTACACCCTTTACACATGTACTGCACTGGGATTATCCCTCAACACCCTTTACACATGTACTGCACTGGGATTATCCCTCTACACCCTTTACACATGTACTGTACTGGGATTATCCCTCAACACCCTTTACACATGTACTGCACTGGAAATATCCCTCTACACCCTTTACACATGTACTGCACTGGAATTATCCCTCAACACCCTTTACACATGTACTGCACTGGAAATATCCCTCTACACCCTTTACACATGTACTGCACTGGAATTATCCCTCAATACCCTTTACACATGTACTGCACTGGAATTATCCCTCAATACCCTTTACACATGTACTGCACTGGAATTATCCTTCTACACATGTACTGCACTGGAATTATCCTTCTACACATGTACTGTACTGGAAATATCCCTCAACACCCTTTACACATGTACTGCACTGGGATTATCCCTCAACACCCTTTACACATGTACTGCACTGGGATTATACCTCTACACATGTACTGCACTGGAATTATCCCTCTACACCCTTTACACATGTACTGTACTGGAAATATCGCTCAACACCCTTTACACATGTACTGCACTGGGATTATCCCTCTACACCCTTTACACATGTACTGCACTGGGATTATCCCTCTACACCCTTTACACATGTACTGCACTGGAATTATCCTTCTACACATGTACTGCACTGGAATTATCCCTCAACACCCTTTACACATGTACTGCACTGGGATTATCCCTCTACACCCTCTACACATGTACTGTACTGGGATTATCCCTCTACACCCTTTACACATGTACTGCACTGGAATTATCCCTTTACACATGTACTGCACTGGAATTATCCCTTTACACATGTACTGTACTGGAATTATCCCTTTACAGTTAGAAGCACTTCCTTTAAGAGTGTGCTCCTAATCTCAGCTCGTTACCTGTATAAAAGACACCTGGGAGACAGAAATCTTTCTGATTGAGAGGGGGTCAAATACTTATTTCCCTCACTAAAATGCAAATCAATTTATAACATTTTTGACATGCATTTTTCTGGATTTTTTTGTTGTTGTTATTCTGTCTCTCACTGCTCAAATAAACCATTAAAATTATAGACTGATTATTTCTTTGTAAGTGGGCAAATGTACAAAATCAGCAGGGGATCAAATACTTTTTCCCCCCACTGTACATCTACATGATGTATTGTTACACCATGTAGGAGCAGTATAGACCTAGTCTGTTCATTATATACATCTACATGATGTATTGTTACACCAAAAAAAAGGGAAATTATATTATTTTATACTAATACAATTGCTCAGAGAAAGAGATTTAGTTTAACATGTAATTCTCAAAAGGCAGGGGTCTGAATTATTGCTACCCATGTTTTCAATACTCCAGCACTCTCCCCTTGGGAGGATAATGACACTGAAATGTTTTATGAGATTAGAGAACACATTGGGTGGGACCTTAGACCCTTCCTCCATACAGAATCTCTCCAGGTCCTTGATTTATTTAGTCTGTCTTATGGACTGCCCTGTTCAATTCAAACCACAGGTTTTCAATGGAGTTCAAGTCCGAAGACTGAGTTGGCCATAGAACATTTTAGATTTTGTGCCCAATTTACAGTTTCTTTGTTTTGCTGGAAGATCCACTTATGGCCAAGTTTCAGCCTCCTAGCAGAGAGGTAACCAGGTTTTGGGCTAAAATATCCTGGTAGTGGTTAAAGTTGATTTATTTTATACATTTTTGCTCATCTTTATCAAGGGTATTAATAACTAGGTGCTTATTTTGATATCTTGTTTTTTGACTGAGTCAAACAGGGACATTGATCTGATTAACACCAGTAAATACAGTGAGTACCATCTAATAAAACAGGGACATTGATCTGATTAACACCAGTAAATACAGTGGAGTAGATGTAGAGTTTGTTTTAAATTCTCATAAAAAACGGAATTAATCAAACAGCACTTGTTGCTTTTTGTACGTGTTGATATAATATTAATATTTAATGGAGAGAAAAAAACGTTTCCCTAAACTGCTTTATAATATTATAATTCAATGAAGAATAAAAATAGTTTTCCCTCCTCAACTGCGTTTCCTCCCTCCAGACAGCAGATGGCGATATGTGTCTTTCAGGCGATGTTTCTAGTGTGACGTATAATCTAGTGGACGGAACGCTTCTTCAACAACTGCAGCCACCTCGGTAGCTCGCTAGCCGACAAAGTCGGAACATTCAAGTTCTTTAGACAATTTCGTGGTTTATTTGTCACTTTGCTTTAAACATACTTATGTGGAAACAACTAGCTACCCCATTTAATTTAATATTTACGTTGTAAGTCAACTAGCTGGCTGGTTAAGTTAGCACTAGCCTAGCTAGCTAACATCCCCGACCATGAGTTCACTAAGCTACTCTCCTCCTGCTAAAGAAGAGGTCTGCTGGACGGAGAAAGAAGCTCTCGTGAAAGAGGAGGAGGAAGAGGAGGCTGTTACAATACAAAAACAAGTAGAGGGTGAGGCTGTTACCGTGAAAAAAGAAGAGAAAGACGTTACAGTGAAAGAAGAGGAAGACGCGTTCAGAGTGAAAGAGGAGGAGGATGTTACTGTGAAAGAAAAGGAGGAAGATGCAGTTTTTGGAGTGAAAGATGAAGAGGGGGAGATTACTGTCACATTAGAGGAGCACGAAGAAGAGAAGACTGGAGAACTGATTAACACTAGTAAATACAGTGAGTACTATCTAATAAAACAGGGACATTGATCTGATTAACACCAGTAAATACAGTGAGTACTATCTTATAAAACAGGGACATTGATCTGATTAACACCAGTAAATACAGTGAGTACTATCTAATAAAACAGGGACATTGATCTGGTTAACACCAGTAAATACAGTGAGTACTATCTAATAAAACAGGGACATTGATCTGATTAACACCAGTAAATACAGTGAGTACTATCTAATAAAACAGGGACATTGATCTGATTAACACCAGTAAATACAGTGAGTACTATCTAATAAAACAGGGACATTGATCTGATTAACACCAGTAAATACAGTGAGTACTATCTAATAAAACAGGGACATTGATCTGATTAACACCAGTAAATACAGTGAGTACTATCTAATAAAACAGGGACATTGATCTGATTAACACCAGTAAATACAGTGAGTACTATCTAATAAAACAGGGACATTGATCTGATTAACACCAGTAAATACAGTGAGTACTATCTAATAAAACAGGGACATTGATCTGATTAACACCAGTAAATACAGTGATTACTATCTAATAAAACAGGGACATTGATCTGATTAACACCAGTAAATACAGTGAGTACTATCTTATAAAACAGGGACACAAACTCTGCAGTTGTTGAACTAATGTGTGATTTTTAAAAGGGCATTCTACACTCAAATATGTTTTTGTACTGTATGAATTGTTCATGACGTCCTCCAGGGATTTTTAAACTTTTCCTGTTGAAAAGTGATATATAAATACAGTAAAGTATAAACACACTAATGGGAAACAAATAAATGTTTTGAGTAAAATAGTGTTTTTTTTAACAACTGCAAACTAGAAGGAGTGAGTGATGTCATAGTAAGGCCTCCAAGGAGTTGGCTTGATGGGAAGTCGTGATGTCATCCAATAGGAGACTGATCTTCATGTGAATATTCATTATTCTTTTTAAAATCCTTCCTGTTCTGTCAAGTTGGTTGTTGATCATTGCTAGAAAGCCGTTTTCAAGTCTTGCTATAGACGTTCAAGATGATTTAAGTCCAAACTGTAACTAGGCCACTCAGGAACATTCAATGTCATCTTGGTAAGCTCCTCCAGTGTAGATTTGGCCTTGTGGTTTAGGTTATTGTCCTGTTAGGACGGTTTTCTGTATTCAGATCTCTGAAATGCTCTCTACCTACGTAACATTTAGTGTCTCCTTATGTTACGCTGGGGAAACAGTTTTCATGGGAACAGAAATCCTAAATCATTTCAGAGTTTACTAAATCCAATGGTTCTAACCGAGAGTCACCTTAACTTTATTGACAACACCCAAATGGATACTGTCATTAACGCAGTTCTTCAATAATTACACATCATTCTTAATACTGTAGCTGTTTAGTTACAGTCACATGTTCAACTATCATCAGCTGATCCAGGAAATCATTTTCTGAATGACAGTCACATGACAGAAGCCACAACATGCAACAACAACCAAAGTGCTTCTTCATTCATTACTCTGGTAAAGACAGTTATGCCGTTCTCCATGTTGGATCCAACATCCCTAACAAATGGATGTTTATAATGTGTTATTGTCTGGTTGATTTACAGTAGGGTCTCGTTAGTCTGTTTGGACACAGAGATACGCTCCACGTTGGATCCAACATCCCTACTTTGCTCATAATGTGTAGAGAAATGTTCCTTGATGGATAGGCTATTGTTCAACACATAGAGCTATTTTCCTATATTTGTTGTTATGGGCCCTACAGTAGGTCTATGTTGTTGTTAGGTGAAGTTATGGGTCCTACAGTAGGTCTATGTTGTTGTTAGGTGAAGTTATGGGTCCTACAGTAGGTCTATGTTGTTGTTAGGTGAAGTTATGGGTCCTACAGTAGGTCTATGTTGTTGTTAGGTGAAGTTATGGGTCCTACAGTAGGTCTATGTTGTTGTTAGGTGAAGTTATGGGTCCTACAGTAGGTCTATGTTGTTGTTAGGTGAAGTTATGGGTCCTACAGTAGGTCTATGTTGTTGTTAGGTGAAGTTATGGGTCCTACAGTAGGTCTATGTTATTGTTAGGTGAAGTTATGGGTCCAACAGTAGTTCTGTTATTGTTAGGGGAAGTTATGGGTCCTACAGTAGGTCTATGTTATTGTTAGGTGAAGTTATGGGTCCTACAGTAGGTCTATGTTGTTGTTATGGGTCCTACTGTAGGTCTATGTTGTTGTTATGGGTCCTAGAGGACACTATGTATGTCATGCAACAACAACCAAAGTGCTTCTTCGTTCATTACATAGGTATGATTGTTGTTAGGTGAAGTTATGGGCCAATTTGGCAAACAGTGTACAACCCCTCATTGTCAGGCTGATGGAAAAGCCAAAGAGCATTTTACTGGTTGAAGTGTTTTTTAAGTACAAAGCGGTTGATTTGCGATGACGACACAAACATTATATTAAGCAGGAAATTCAAACAAGCCTTACAATTATAATCCAAAGTAGTGTGAAATGAACTCATAAGCAACCTGGAAATGGAGGTTACTCCCCTGAGTTTTCCCCATTCACATTCAGAATACATCGTGAAAAACTAAAATCTTTGCTCACCATTTCAGATATACTACATCCATAACTAGTGGTTTCCTCATTACCAGATATACTACATCCATAACTAGTGGTTTCCTCATTACCAGATATACTACATCCATAACTAGTGGTTTCCTCATTACCAGATATACTACATCCATAACTAGTGGTTTCCTCATTACCAGATATACTACATCCATAACTAGTGGTTTCCTCATTACCAGATATACTACATCCATAACTAGTGGTTTCCTCATTACCAGATATACTACATCCATAACTAGTGGTTTCCTCATTACCAGATATACTACATCCATAACTAGTGGTTTCCTCATTACCAGATATACTACATCCATAACTAGTGGTTTCCTCATTACCAGATATACTACATCCATAACTAGTGGTTTCCTCATTACCAGATATACTACATCCATAACTAGTGGTTTCCTCATTAGCAGATATACTACATCCATAACTAGTGGTTTCCTCATTACCAGATATACTACATCCATAACTAGTGGTTTCCTCATTAGCAGATATACTACATCCATAACTAGTGGTTTCCTCATTACCAGATATACTACATCCATAACTAGTGGTTTCCTCATTACCAGATATACTACATCCATAACTAGTGGTTTCCTCATTACCAGATATACTACATCCATAACTAGTGGTTTCCTCATTACCAGATATACTACATCCATAACTAGTGGTTTCCTCATTACCAGATATACTACATCCATAACTAGTGGTTTCCTCATTACCAGATATTCTACATCCATAACTAGTGGTTTCCTCATTACTAGATATACTACATCCATAACTAGTGGTTTCCTCATTACCAGATATACTACATCCATAACTAGTGGTTTCCTCATTAGCAGATATACTACATCCATAACTAGTGGTTTCCTCATTACTAGATATACTACATCCATAACTAGTGGTTTCCTCATTACCAGATATACTACATCCATAACTAGCGGTTTCCTCATTAGCAGGGAGGAGTTTATGCAATCAAATTGTGTGTGCATCGCCCTCGTGCCGCAATTTTAGCAAACACAAAAAGGGGCCTACATTGGATACAAAGAGTTGTCTGGCACACTGCTTCGAGTTTCAACAACATGAATAACTTATTTCTAGCCTACCATCATCGATTTTACTACTAATGTGAAAACAAGACAAAATATGACTATTCTAGCTCATTTTAAGACAATTGTCAAATAATTTTAACATTCATTACAGACGTCAATTGTTGTACAACATCATCACTGCTACGCTGTTGGCATCCCCTTTTACAGTGGATTACCGCTGTTGTGGGCCTTTAATCATCTGTCTGACTTTGTTGTTCACACAGGAGAGATACTTAACTATCGTGGATCCTCTGGGGAGTCTCAACAACCTCTTGATGCTGAAGAGGCAGAGAAGAGTCTCTCCAGATCAGAACACCTCAATAAACACCAGCAGAGACCCACAGGGAAGAGAACTCACTGCTGCTCTGACTGTGGGAAGAGATTCACCTCCCCATCAGGCATTAAAATTCATCAGAGAATCCACACAGGAGAGAAACCTTATAGCTGTGGTCAATGTGGGAAGGGTTTTGCAGCATCTACCTATCTTACTCTACACCAGAGAACACACACAGGAGAGAAATCTTATAGCTGTGGTCAATGTGGGAAGAGTTTTAGTCAATCTGGCCATCTGACAGTGCACCAGAGAATACACACAGGAGAGAAATCTTATAGCTGTAATCAATGTGGGAAGAGTTTTACTACATCTGGCCAGCTGACTTTACACCAGAGAACGCACACAGGAGAGAAACCTTATAGCTGTGATCAATGTGGGAAGAGTTTTACTAGATCTGACCATCTGACTTTACACCAGAGAACGCACACAGGAGAGAAACCGTATAGCTGTGGTCAATGTGGGAAGGGTTTTGCGGCATCTACCTATCTTACTCTACACCAGAGAATACACACAGGAGAGAAATCTTATAGCTGTGGTCAATGTGGGAAGAGTTTTAGTCAATCTGGCCATCTGACAGTGCACCAGAGAACGCACACAGGAGAGAAATCTTATAGCTGTGATCAATGTGGGAAGAGTTTTACTAGATCTGACCATCTGACTTTACATCAGAGAACGCACACAGGAGAGAAACCGTATAGCTGTGGTCAATGTGGGAAGAGTTTTGTTAAATCTAGCCAGCTGACAGTACACCAGAGAACACACACAGGAGAGAAACTCTATAGCTGTGGTCAGTGTGGGAAGAGTTTTACTGAGTCTGGTGGTCTGACTAAACACCAGAGAACACACACAGGAGAGAAACCTCATACCTGTGACCAGAGATAATCTGATAAAAAAAATCTCTGATCAAATATCAGAGAATACATACATGAAGAAGTTGTTTCATGATATCTATGAATTAATGTCACAATGTAGAAAGTTTTAACATTGTAGTAGGAGTATTTTAATGATGTCACAATGTAGAATCCTAAACGTTTGTCCCCTGTTCTATTGATTTCAACATGATATGGATATTAGCCTCAGGGGGAAAATCCAGGCTCTGAAATGGAAGAGTTACTATTTATGTGATTTAACAAAAAAGTGACTAACACAAAAATAACGGACAAAAAAAGAGCTGTGTTACACGTACCACGTTATTGACCCACTTGAATCAAATTGCAACACTTCAAAATGTAGATAGCTGTTTTCTACAAGTTGTCCTCTAACCAGTGATGTACACATTACTCCCAGATTCCATGTGGTTTTTGAGCTGTTAGTTTTAACAGGACGTGCAACCTCATCTCCCTCCTCTCACGCAATTGATTTCAACATGATATCAATGAGTGATGACAAATAAGTGTTGTGTTCCTTTGTTTAGTGACCCCTACATTTAAATGCATCACTCCAAAATGTAGCTGACTGTCTTCTGCAGGTTGTCCTCTAATCAGTGAGGTAAAAGATATCTCCCATTTCCATGTGTTTTTTTAGTTGTGTTAGTTTCAACATCACGTACAACCTAATTTCCCCCCTAAATGATATCAGTGATTTATTGCTACTTGTCAAAACAACAGCGTTTCTGGTGCTTGTGTCCATGGCGAGGACAATTTAGTTTCTGATTGTCTCAAGGTTGGACAGTCAAAAAGATTTGTGTTTTGCGTTTAGCCAGTGAGTTGCCATGGATCTTATTTTGACTGCACGTTTTTCCGTATTAAAGATGAGTTTTGTTCGGGCTCGTTCCAAGGGGACGAGAGTTCTAGAAGCTAGTGGGGGAAAAATGTTTTTTTCTTGTTTTTAATTGTTGACAGCCAGTAGACACCATGTTTATATTGGTGAAGGTGAAGCATTGTAGTTGATTATAATGTGAAATAGAAGTTATTTTCTGTTGGTGGTAAGCATTCTCTTACGGTGTTACAGTCTTTGATTTTTCCATTTATGTTTTGAGGTTTGGATTTTTGCACGTCTAGCTCGTTAGCCCGTCTAGCTCGTTAGCCCGTCTAGCTCGTTAGCCCGTCTAGCTCGTTAGCACGTCTAGCTCGTTAGCACGTCTAGCTCGTTAGCCCGTCTAGCTCGTTAGCACGTAGGACGCACTGATTGGTGTCACCTCGTTAGTCAGTATGTGTTACACCTGTGCTGGCTTGTCCATCTCGTTAGTGGGAAGGTGTTTCACCTGAGCTGGTCCAGGTTCTATTTAAGAGTGTCTGGCCCAGTGCTCCAGTTGTCTTGATACATGTGGAGAGTCAACACCTTTAGTTGCTCCACCTTTTTGGTTTGCTTCCTGTCTTTAAGTTTGGTGTGGGATTTTCTTTTGTTTGTCTCTTCTTGGGCAGATTTAGTGGGTCTCATGGTGGGTGTCTTTTAGGTCCCAGTTGTTGTTACTAGTCAACTTTCAGTGGACACTGAGAGAGCAAAACTGCAAGATTATGTTATAATACTTTTATTGCATCAAATGGTTGTTTTATGCAACAGAATGGAGGGTTCTTAGAACTATTGTGTCTGTGTTCTACTGAGGATGGGCCTCTGGGAGAAAACACTGACAGGAGATTTACAATGTCTTTTGGGTGATAAAACCTAAAGAGACTGCATTCCAGAGCATGAGTTAATGTTTCTGTTCTATATGGTACCAGGGAGAGATGACCCCAGGGCCAGACCCTGGTCTCTACACAGAGTACTGTTTTTACAGCAGATAGTCTCTGCTGAGAATTTATAAGTATCTTTCATACAAATCTTAACCTTGTGACCCGTTCTATACATCTGTTGTTGGTCATGTAGGTTAAAAGGGGTGTGTCTTGGCTGTAAAAGACCTTTGTACTTTTGTATCGTGGCTCTCAACGAATCATCTGGGGGTGATTCGTCGACCAGCCATCATTTATCGTAGAGCACTCAATTGATTCACTTTATATGTGTACGTTGTATTGACCTGCTACCTTATAAGTGAATAAAGATTGATTTTAAGAATAACTCTGACTTGTGTCATAAGTTTGTCTCCTCATTTGATATTAAAGAAATTAACCACCACATTTGGCGATGGGAATGTGAATCTTGACTTGGTGACCGCTCCTGACGACCTGGGTAAAGGGTGCATGAGGGATCCCTCAAACTTGGGATCTCAGGGAAACCACACAGACCATTTATGATAGTACGGTGCACCTGTAATTGTTTTAAACCTGTAATTGTTTTAAACCTGGACCCCATTTTAGAAGTATTGAAATATGTACATGTATGAGTTACATTATCCTAGCAACTAACCATGAGATAGAAATGTGAAGATATTCCTGCAGGTTAAAATATTGTTGAAAAACAACTAATTGATTAGGTATGTTTGGGAATAGCATTGTGTGACTGTGATATGAGAGTTGTGTGACTGTGGTATGAGAGTTGTGTGACTGTGGATATGAGAGTTGTGTGACTGAGTCTTAATCTGATGTTTGGATAGTAACATAGAGATCTATAGTTCCTCACAGAGATTTATAGTTCCTCCTAGAGATCTATAGTTCCTCACAGAGATCTATAGTTCCTCACAGAGATCTATAGTTCCTCACAGAGATCTATAGTTCCTCCTAGAGATCTATAGTTCCTCCTAGAGATCTATAGTTCCTCCTAGAGGTCTATAGTTCCTCACAGAGATCTATAGTTCCTCACAGAGATCTATAGTTCCTCCTAGAGATCTATAGTTCCTCACAGAGATCTATAGTTCCTCACAGATATCTATAGTTCCTCCTAGAGATCTATAGTTCCTCCTAGAGATCTATAGTTCCTCCTAGAGATCTATAGTTCCTCACAGAGATCTATTGTTCCACACAGAGATCTATAGTTCCTCACAGAGATCTGTAGTTCCTCCTAGAGGTCTGTAGTTCCTCACAGAGATCTGTAGTTCCTCCTAGAGGTCTGTAGTTCCTCACAGAGATCTATAGTTCCTCACAGAGATCTATAGTTCCTCCTAGAGATCTATAGTTCCTCCTAGAGATCTATAGTTCCTCCTAGAGATCTATAGTTCCTCCTAGAGATCTATAGTTCCTCACAGAGATCTATAGTTCCTCACAGAGATCTATAGTTCCTCACAGAGATCTATAGTTCCTCACAGAGGTCTGTAGTTCCTCACAGAGATCTGTTGTTCATCCTAGATGTCTGTAGTTCCTCACAGAGATCTATAGTTCCTCCTAGAGGTCTATAGTTCCTCCTAGAGGTCTATAGTTCCTCCTAGAGGTCTATAGTTCCTCCTAGAGATCTATAGTTCCTCACAGAGATCTATAGTTCCTCCTAGAGATCTATAGTTCCTCTCAGAGATCTATAGTTCCTCACAGAGATCTATAGTTCCTCACAGAGATCTATAGTTCCTCACAGAGGTCTGTAGTTCCTCACAGAGATCTGTAGTTCCTCCTAGAGGTCTATAGTTCCTCACAGAGGTCTGTAGTTCCTCACAGAGATCTATAGTTCCTCCTAGAGGTCTATAGTTCCTCCTAGAGATCTATAGTTCCTCCTAGAGGTCTATAGTTCCTCCTAGAGGTCTATAGTTCCTCCTAGAGATCTATAGTTCCTCACAGAGATCTATAGTTCCTCCTAGAGGTCTATAGTTCCTCACAGAGATCTATAGTTCCTCTCAGAGATCTATAGAAACTTCCGGGTTTGGAGCGAGTAGTCGTGCTGCACTTCGCTCCGCAGGTAATATTACATTTCACTACATTACAACGGTTTGATTTGTTTGATCTGAGCAATTTTAGCTAGCTACATAGCTGTCTTTGCTGTCGTTGTATCAAAGATAGTGGTGTAGTTTAGAGAAATTATTGAGGTTAGCTAGCCAGCTATTTTCGTCCGCCGCGACACCGTTTTCCAAACCTAGTCATCACCACAGCCACTGCTAGCTAGCCTACATTACCAATAGCAGCACTGTAGCACTGTAGAAACTAAATACATTACAACGGAACGATTTGATTAGTGTAGTGTTAGCTAGCTACATAGTTGTCTTTGCTGTCTTTGTATCAAAGATAATTGTGTAGTTTACCGCCAACTTTAGAGAAATTATCGAGGTTAGCTAGCCAGCTCGCAGCGGCGCCGTTTTCCTAACAGTCAACTCCACAGCCACCGCTAGTTAGCCAACTTTACCAATAGCAGCACTGTAGCACTGCAGAAACTAATACATTACAACGGAACGATTTGATTAGTGTAGTGTTAGCTAGCTACATAGCTGTCTTTGCTGTCTTTGTGTAGTTTAGAGTAATTTTCGAGGTTAGCTAGCCAGCTATTTTCGTCCGCCGCGACGCTGTTTTCTAAACCTAGTCAAACTTAGTCAACACCACTGCTAGCTAGCCAACTTTACCGACTAGCAGCACTGTAGAAACTCAATACATTACAAAGGAACGTCTTGATTAGTGTTACGTTAGCTAGCTACATAGTTGCCTTTGTATCATGATAAAGGTGTAGTACAGATAAACTATCGAGGTTACCTAGTCCCTGTGCGCACAACCCACATGGAGTTCCAGGTCTCCGGCAGCCTCTGGAACTGCCGGTCTGTGGCCAACAAGGCAGAGTTCATCTCAGCCTATGCTACGCTCCAGTCCCTCGACTTCTTGGCGCTGACGGAAACATGGATTACCACAGAAAACACTGCTACTCCTACTGCTCTCTCCTCGTCTGACCACGTGTTCTCGCATACCCCGAGAGCATCTGGCCAGCGGGGGGTGGCACTGGAATCCTCATCTCTCCCAAGTGGACATTCTCTCTTTCTCCCCTGACCCATCTGTCTATCTCCTCCTTTGAATTCCATGCTGTCACAGTCACTAGCCCATTCAAGCTTAACATCCTTATCATTTATCGCCCTCCAGGTTCCCTTGGAGAGTTCATCAATGAGCTTGACGCCTTGATAAGTTCCTTTCCTGAGGATGGCTCACCCCTCACAGTTATGGGTGACTTTAACCTCCCCATGTCAACCTTTGACTCATTCCTCTCTGCCTCCTTCTTTCCACTCCTCTCCTCTTTTGACCTCACCCTCTCACCCTCTCACCCTCCCCCCTACTCACAAGGCAGGCAATACGCTTGACCTCATCTTTACTAGATGCTGTTCTTCCACTAATCTCATTGCAACTCCCCTCCAAGTCTCCGACCACTACCTTGTATCCTTTTCCCTCTCGCTCTCCTCCAACACTTCTCACTCTGCCCCTACTCGGGTGGTATTGCGCCGTCGCAACCTTCGCTCTCTCTCTCCCGCTACTCTCTCCTCTTCCATCCTATCATCTCTTCCCTCTGCTCAATCCTTCTCCAACCTATCTCCTGATTCTGCCTACTCAACCCTCCTCTCCTCCCTTTCTGCATCATTTGACTCTCTATGTCCCCTATCCTCCCGGCCGGCTCGGTCCTCCCCTCCTGCTCCGTGGCTCGACGACTCAGTGCGAGCTCACAGAACAGGGCTCCGGGCAGCCGAGCGGAAATGGAGGAAAACTAGCCTCCCTGCGGACCTGGCATCCTTTCACTCCCTCCTCTCTACATTTTCTTCCTCTGTTTCTGCTGCTAAAGCCAATTTCTACCACTCTAAATTCCAAGCATCTGCCTCTAACCCGAGGAAGCTCTTTGCTACCTTCTCCTCCCTCCTGAATCCTCCTCCCCCCTCCCCCCTCCTCCTTCTCTGCGGATGACTTCGTCAACCATTTTGAAAAGAAGGTTGACGACATCCGCTCCTCGTTTGTTAAGTCAAACGACACCGCTGGTCCTGCTCACATTGCCCTACCCTATGCTTTGACCTCTTTCTCCCCTCTCTCTCCAGATGAAATCTTGCGACTTGTGACGGCCGGCCGCCCAACATCCTGCCCGCTTGACCCTATCCCCCCACTCTCCTCCAGACCATTTCCGGAGACCTTCTCCCTTACCTCACCTCGTTCATCAACTCATCCTTGACCACTGGATATGTCCCTTCCATCCTCAAGAGAGCGAGAGTTGCACCCCTTCTCAAAAAACCTACACTCGATCCCTCCGATGTCAACAACTACAGACCAGTATCCCTTCTTTCTTTCCTCTCCAAAACTCTTGAGCGTGCCGTCCTTGGCCAGCTCTCTTGCTATCTCTTTCAGAATGACCTTCTTGATCCAAATCAGTCAGGTTTCAAGTCTGGTCATTCAACTGAGACTGCTCTTCTCTGTGTCACGGAGGCTCTCAGCACTGCTAAAGCTAACTCTCTCTCCTCTGCTCTCATCCTTTTAGACCTATCTGCTGCCTTTGATACTGTGAACCACCAGATCCTCCTCTCCACCCTCTCCGAGTTGGGCATCTCCGGCGCGGACCACTCTTGGATTGCGTCCTACCTGACAGGTCGCTCCTACCAGGTGGCGTGGCGAGAATCTGTCTCCGCACCACGTGCTCTCACCACTGGTGTCCCCCAGGGCTCAGTTCTCGGCCCTCTCCTATTCTCGCTATACACCAAGTCACTTGGCTCTGTCATATCCTCACATAGTCTCTCCTATCATTGCTATGCAGACAACACACAATTAATCTTCTCCTTTCCCCCTTCTGATAACCAGGTGGCGAATCGCATCTCTGCATGTCTGGCAGACAAATCAGTGTGGATGACGGATCACCACCTCAAGCTGAACCTCGGCAAGACGGAGCTGCTTTTCCTCCCGGGGAAGGACTGCCCGTTCCATGATCTCGCCATCACGGTTGACACCTCCATTGTGTCCTCCTCCCAGAGTGCTAAGAACCTTGGCGTGACCCTGGACAACACCCTGTCGTTCTTCGCTAACATCAAGGCGGTGACCCGATCCTGTAGGTTCATGCTCTACAACATTCGCAGAGTACGACCCTGCCTCACACAGGAAGCGGCGCAGGTCCTAATCCAGGCACTTGTCATCTCCCGTCTGGATTACTGCAACTCCCTGTTGGCTGGGCTCCCTGCCTGTGCCATTAAACCCCTACAACTCATCCAGAACTCCGCATCCCGTCTGGTGTTCAACCTCCCCAAGTTCTCTCACGTCACCCCGCTCCTCCGCTCACTCCACTGGCTTCCAGTTGAAGCTCGCATCCACTACAAGACCATGGTGCTTGCCTACGGAGCTGTGAAGGGAACGGCACCTCCGTACCTTAAGGCTCTGATCAGTCCCTACACCCTAACGAGGGCACTGCGTTCATCCACCTCTGGCCTGCTGGCCCCCTACCTCTGCGGAAGCACAGTTCCCGCTCAGCCCAGTCAAAACTGTTTGCTGCTCTGGCACCCCAATGGTGGAACAAGCTCCCTCACGACGCCAGGACAGCGGAGTCAATCACCACATTCCGTAGACACCTGAAACCCCACCTCTTTAAGGAATACCTGGGATAGGATAAAGTAATCCTTCTACCCCCCCCCCCCTAAAAAGATTTAGATGTTCTATTGTAAAGTGGTTGTTCCACTGGATATCATAAGGTGAATGCACCAATTTGTAAGTCGCTCTGGATAAGAGCATCTGCTAAATGACTTAAATGTAAATGTATAGTTCCTCTCAGAGATCTATAGTTCCTCACAGAGATCTGTATCAAATACAATTTATTTATATAGCCCTTCTTACATCAGCTGATATCTCAAAGTGCTGTACAGAAACCCAGCCTAAAACCCCAAACAGCAAGCAATGCAGGTGTAGAAGCACGGTGGCTAGGAAAAACTCCCTAGAAAGGCCAAAACCCAGAAAGAAACCTAGAGAGGAACCAGGCTATGAGGGGTGGCCAGTCCTCTTCTGGCTGTGCCGGGGTGGAGATTATAACAGAACATGGCCAAGATGTTCAAATGTTCATAAATGACCAGCATGGTCAAATAATAATAATCATAGTAGTTGTCAAGGGTGCAACAAGTCAGCAACTCAAGAGTAAGTGTTATATATTATATGCAACATTTTGCTGCGTGGCAATACTGTGTTGGGATTTTGAAGGGCATTTATACAAAAGAGGTAGTCTAGACACTGTATTAATACCATTATGCATTTGAATCCCATCTACAGCTACCATCTAAGATATTAATTTCCCTCCACAAGGGGGCGGACATGTAACGTTTCCAAAATGGGATAGTATTGTACATGTAACGTTTCCAAAATGGGATAGTATTGTCTATGTAACGTTTCCAAAATGGGATAGTATTGTACATGTAACGTTTCCAAAATGGGATAGTATTGTACATGTAACGTTTCCTAAATGGGATAGTATTGTACATGTAACATTTCCAAAATGGGATAGTATTGTACATGTAACGTTTCCAAAATGGGATAGTATTATCCATGTAACGTTTCCAAAATGAGATAGTATTGTACATGTAACGTTTCCAAAATGGGATAGTATTGTCCATGTAACGTTTCCAAAATGGGATAGTATTGTACATGTAACGTTATGCCCCCTTGTGAGTTAATAGTATTGCATGCTGTAGCAGGCTATATAAAGAGGAAGACCTCCATTGACGATTCAGTTCGTTGTAACATCTCGTCTGGACAGGTCACCGTCCTTACTTAGTTAGTTAGTTAGTTAATGAACTAGCTAACGTTAGCTTCGTTATCACAAAAGTGAAACTGCTCTAGATTGGAAACTTACGTTAATGAGTGTAAAGCCATGTTGGCAGTATGGAAACGATATACAATATATGGGAATGAATAAAGTTGAGGAAATAATCCAAACCTAGTTGTGCCTAGTTAGGACATAACGTTAGCTAGCTAGCTAACGGTACTGTACTGTAGCTCATACAACGCCGACGGTCAAACCCGGCTTTCTAATATTTACGTTCATTAACTATCGTAACGTTATGGAAGATATTCACAGAAAACCATCATTGTCATTCATTATTAGTATGTTATATTATTATAATACATTATTTCGAGACATATTCAGAGCCAAACATCAACCCAACGTAACCTTTTTAACTGTTGTCGCATCCAAACTTGTCACCATCGTTTTCAGTTGTAATTGCGAAGTTCCCGGAAGAAGTCCAGCAACAACGGAGGTTCCTCGATGAACCCACCTTCTAACAAGTTCTTTGAAGAACCTTTTGGGGCTGTTTTTCATTGACCAAGAACCCTACGGTTCTTAGGGGATCTGAGAACAACTCCAGTTGAACCCTTCATTTTTAGAGTGTAGTCGGCTCTATTTACTCTCAGATTCAAACATGATGATTAGTATCAACGATCAAGTCAGCTGCTGCTGCTCCAATACAGTATGAGGTGAGACGGTGAACTGATGTTGAACTGGGCAGTCAGCTGCTGCTGCTCCAATACAGTATGAGGTGAGACGGTGAACTGATGTTGAACCGGGCAGTCAGCTGCTGCTGCTCCAATACAGTATGAGGTGAGACGGTGAACTGATGTTGAACCGGGCAGTCAGCTGCTCCAATACAGTATGAGGTGAGACGGTGAACTGATGTTGAACTGGGCAGTCAGTTGCTGCTGCTCCAATACAGTATGAGGTGAGACGGTGAACTGATGTTGAACCGGGCAGTCAGCTGCTGCTGTTCCAATACAGTATGAGGTGAGACGGTGAACTGATGTTGAACTGGGCAGTCAGCTGCTGCTGCTCCAATACAGTATGAGGTGAGACGGTGAACTGATGTTGAACCGGGCAGTCAGCTGCTGCTGCTCCAATACAGTATGAGGTGAGACGGTGAATATGTACATGTAGGTAGAGTTATTAAAGTGACTATGCATAGATGATAACAGAGAGTGGGGGGGGGGGGGGGGGGCTTCCTCTGACACCGCCTGGTAAAGAGGTCTTGGATGGCAGGGAGCTTGGCCCCAGTGATGTACTGGGCTGTACGCACTACCCTCTGTAGTGCCTTGCGGTCGGAGGCAGAGCAGTTGCCATACCAGGCAGAGATGCAACCAGTCAGGATGCTCTCGATGGTGCAGCTGTAGAAGCTTTTGAGGATCTGAGGACCCATGCTAAATCTTTTCAGTCTCTTGAGGAGGAATAGGTTATGTCGTGCCCTCTTCACGATTATCTTGGTGTGCTTGGACCATGATAGTTTGTTAGTGATGTGGACACCAAGGAACTTGAAGCTCTCAACCTGCTCCACTACAGCCCCGTCGATGAGAATCTCCTTTGTCTTGATCACGTTGAGGGAGAGGTTGTTTTTCTGGCACCACATGGCCAGGTCTCTGACCTCCTGACCTCCCTGTCTCATCGTTGTTGGTGATCAGGCCTACCACTATTGTGGCATGGGCAAACTTAATAATGGTGTTGGAGTCGTGCCTGGCCGTGCAGTCATGAGTGAACAGGGACTACAGGAGGAGACTGAGCAGCACCCCAGAGGGGCCCCTGTGTTGAGGATCAGCGTGGCGGGTGTGTTGTTACCTACCCTTAAAAAACCTCTCTGGGCTACGCAACAGCCAGTGTAATCCCGTGGCGGGATATTCAAATACCTTAGAAATGCTATTACTTCAATTTCTCAAACATATGACTATTTTACACCATTTTAAAGACAAGACTCTCGTTAATCTAACCACACTGTCCGATTTCAAAAAGGCTTTACAACGAAAGCAAAACATTAGATTATGTCAGCGGAGTACCCAGCCAGAAATAATCAGACACCCATTTTTCAAGCTAGCATATAATGTCACATAAACCCAAACCACAGCTAAATGCAGCACTAACCTTTGATGATCTTCATCAGATGACAATCCTAGGACATTATGTTATACAATACATGCATGTTTTGTTCAATCAAGTTCATATTTATATCAAAAACCAGCTTTTTACATTAGCATGTGACGTTCAGAACTAGCATTCCCACCGAACACTTCCGGTGAATTTACTAAATTACTCACGATAAACGTTCACAAAAAACATAACAATTATTTTAAGAATTATAGATACAGAATTCCTTTATGCACTCGCTATGTCCGATTTTAAAATAGCTTTTCGGTGAAAGCACATTTTGCAATATTTTGAGTAGATAGCCCAGCATCACAGGGCTAGCTATTTAGACACCCACCAAGTTTAGCCCTCACCAAAGTCAGATTTACTATACGAAAAATGTTATTACCTTTGCTGTTCTTCGTCAGAATACACTCCCAGGACTTCTACTTCAATAACAAATGTTGGTTTGGTTCAAAATAATCCATAGTTATGTTCAAATATCCTCTGTTTTGTTCGTGCGTTCAAGACACTATCCGAAGGGTAAATAAGGGTGACGCGCCCGACGCGTTTCGTGACAAAACATTTCTAAATATTCCATTACCGTACTTCGAAGCATGTCAACCGCTGTTTAAAATCAATTTTGATGCCATTTTTCTCGTAAAAAAGTGATAATATTCCGACCGGGAAAGCGTGTTTAGTTCAAAGACAGAGAAAATAAAAACATGGGGTCGCCTCGTGCATGCGCCTCAGTCTCATTGTCCTCTGATAGACCACTTACCAAAGGCGCTAATGTTTTTCAGCCAGGGGCTGCAAAGACATCATTCAGCTTTTTCCCGAGTTCTGAGAGCCTATGGGAGCCGTAGGAAGTGTCACGTTACAGCAAAGATCCTAAGTTTTCAATAAAGAGAGTCAAGAAGCCCTAGGAATGGTCAGAGAGGGCACTTCCTGTACAGAATCTTCTCAGGTTTTTGCCTGCCATATGAGTTCTGTTATACTCACAGACACCATTCAAACAGTTTTAGAAACTTTAGGGTGTTTTCTATCCAAAGCCAATTATATGCATATTCTAGTTTCTGGGCAGCAGTAATAACCAGATTAAATCAGGGGCGTTTTTTATCCGGCCGTGTAAATACTGCCCCCTACCCCTAACAGGTTAAAAAACATGAGCTGGCGCACACCCAGAAAAATAGTTTGTGAGGAGGTGCTGACTAACGGCGAATAAACTATAAACTATCAAAATAAATAAAGTCGCACACTCCATATATAAACTCCCAGTAATTTATTGGGTATTTACCAACGTTTCAGCATCACTGTGCCTTCTTCAGGGTGATGTCATCAATACTTGAACCAGGTTATGTAGATGAACAGTGCAATTAGTGCAACCAATGACAATAGAGAGGGGTGTGTCATAATGATTAAGTTAATTAAAATGAATTAGTGAAACTGTTAAATAGTATATGACATTAAATATTTTACTGTATTGTTATCATATAGAAACATCATGGAATATTGTACATCATATTAAATATATTACTGTATTGTTATCATATAGAAACATCATGGAATATTGTACATCATATTAAATATATTACTCTATTGTTATCATATAGAAACATCATGGAATATTGTACATTATATGACCATCAACATACATTATTGTTTCATTCAATTTCACATAATAAGGATATTTAATATTTTCAAGTTCAGAAGTCAGAACTCATCACCTGCTATGTAAAAGAGACAGAAGAATGCACAATGGTCAATGCTTTCTGGGATCCTTGGGACATCCCTACCCTAAACCCTAACCTTAACCCCTACCTTAACCATTTTAAATGTCAACTTCAACGGGCTAGGGACGTCCCAAGGATGTATCTCTACCTGAAAATACATGATCTAAGTGATTGATAGTTGGTATTCAGCAGTCATAAAGCCTTATTTACTTTAATGAACTACTAAAATAGTGATTTAGTCAGACAGCATAGACAGCAGCTCTACACATTATTGACTGACTGATCCATTCATCCTTCCATCCCTCCTCAGCCTTCCTCTCCTCTGAAGACCCAGTGAGGGTGGAGCTCAGTCAGAGAGCTGTTGAGGGACTGGTTAGGCAGAACACTTCTACAGCCAGAGAGGTGAGAGGTCACACATGGTTTAGATGGTAAATATTTATGTCCCCTTAGCGGTTCATCACATCAGCAAAAGGGAATATGTTCCATCTATGTTTATTTACATTAGTGCAAATTGTCCACTGATATTGGTGTAATTTCTCACCCCTCTTGGCTGTACTAAGTTAATTTCCCCTCAGACACACACATTTGTTCTTTGATATTACGAAGGTCATTTGTGTATAATGTACTTTTCCCAACATCTCTTTACATTGCTGATGCATATTTGGTGGCCTGACTGTATCCATACTATATCAAAAGCCCATCCTGGTAGATCTGAACCTAATGCAGCTTGGAGTGATCAGATGACAGAAGTCACATTTAGGTGCCAGGTGTAACTGAGGCCATAGATACTCCATATCCATTACTTTGAGTGTTTCATATATGACTAAATGTGTTTCTTTCTGTGTTACAGGGCCAGTCAAGAAATGGAACAGCAAGGCCACAGAACATGACATAAGCAGAGCTGTTTGATAATTTTGTTTGTTTTTTAATAGTTGAATCCTTTGACGTATTGTTGATTTAAAAAAAAGGGATACTAAATATCATACATTTTGACAGTGGAAGATATGAATTTATACTGTTTTTCATACTAAGATGGACCAAGATATGTGTTGCTTTTGTACATATCTGTTAATTGGTTTCCCAAGAGTGTTGATTGGTCAGTCATTGGGTTCATTTGTTTTACAGTATGTTCAAATGAAATCAAGCTTTATTTATACAGCACATTTCAGACATGGATGCAACACAAAGGCTCCACAGGAAAAAAACAAATATTTAGTAAACAACAAACAGAATAATAACAACTGAAAGACTAATGAGCATTCTGATGAAATGCCATTGATTAAAAATCCTAAAATAGAAGAGGAACTAACAAAGAGTCACTGACAACAACCACAACTAAACAGGTGGGGTTTTAGGAGGGGCTCTGAAAGACACTATGGGGGTGTCCACTGAAAGTTGACTAGTAACAACAACTGGGACATAAAAGTCACCCATCATGAGACCCACTAAATCTGCCCAAGAAGAGGCAAACAGAAGAAAAACCCACACCAAACTTAAAGACAGGAAGCAAACCAAAAAGGTGGAGCAACTAAAGGTGTTGACTCTCCACATGTATCAAGACAACTGGAGCACTGGGCCAGACACTCTTAAATAGAACCTGGACCAGCTCAGGTGAAACACCTTCCCACTAACGAGATGGACAAGACAGCACAGGTGTAACACATACTGACTAACGAGGTGACACCAATCAGTGCGTCCTACGTGCTAACGAGCTAGACGTGCTAACGAGCTAGACGTGCTAACGAGCTAGACGTGCTAACGAGCTAGACGTGCTAACGAGCTAGACGTGCTAACGAGCTAGACGTGCTAACGAGCTAGACGTGCTAAAGTCCAACCTCAAAACATAAATGGAAAAACCAAAGCCTGTAACACCTTCCCCCTTAAGACAACAGATATATCCTATATTTTTGTTGGACAAGTTTGCTCACCACCAACAGAAAACAACTTCCATTTCACATTATAATCAACTACAATGCTTCACCTTCTAGAATATAAATATGGTGTCTACTGGCTGTCAACAATTAAAAACAAGAAAAAACCACGTATTTCTAAATAATAATATACAATAATATTCTTTTTTTCGCCTTTTTCTTTCTATAGAATCCTAAAACTCACTAGCTTCTAGAACTCTCGTCTTCCTAAAACTCACTAGCTTCTAGAACTCTCCTCTTCCTAAATCCCACTAGCTTCTAGAACTCTCGTCTTCCTAAAACTCACTAGCTTCTAGAATACTCCTCTTCCTAAAACTCACTAGCTTCTAGAACTCTCGTCCCCTTGGAACGAGCCCAAACAAAACTCATCTCCAATAAGGAAAACCATGCAGTCATTATAAATTGTGATCCATGGTAACGCACTGGCTAAACACAAAACACAAAACTTTTTAACTGCCCACCCTTGAGACAATCAGCAACCAAGTTGTCCTCACCACAGACATGTCTGATTTCAAGAGGAAACTCCTGCAATATCCATCGTAACTTTCCACCTCACTGCAGAGCTTCTCTCTCTTCTCAGGGTTCACTAGATAGGCATGTTGTTGGAACGGGGCCCAGTCCCCAATGTCATGCTCTAGTACATTTGGTTTTGCACATCTGAGAATGAACCCAGATATTCTAAAAGCAGGGGAACAATGTCAATATAATTGTACCAAAAAATTGTCAGTTGGTTGAATAAATAATTATCATTACTAAATGTTTCATGAAATGTAAATATGAAATATTTGATTGCATAGTCTTATTTTCAACAGCTTTTCAATTACATGTTGCTAGGTGGGATATCCCCAATGTCAAAACACAGTTTTAACATGTCCTAATCAATAACCAATATGCATAAACAGTTTGTGATAAATTGAAAACCTAAACATAAAATGTGCTATGTACACAAACATCTGCCACAATAATCATATTACTTGTATTTTTTAAAACAAGCACCTTATAAACTGCACCAAAAACGCTGTTGTTTTGACAAGTAGCAATAAATCACTGATATCCATTAGGGGTGAAATCAGGTTGTACGTGCTGTTGAAACTAACACAACTAAAAAAACACACATGGAAATGGAGATATATTTTACCTCACTGGTTAGAGGACAACCTGCAGAAGACAGTCAGCTACATTTTGGAGTGATGCATTTAAATGTAGGGGTCGCTTAACAAAGGAACACAACATTTATTTGTCATCACTCATCAATATCATGTGGATTTTTTTTTCTTTACCATTATTTTACTAGTTAAGTTGACTGAGAACACATTCTCATTTACAGCAACAACCTGGGGAATAGTTACAGGGGAGAGGAGGGGGATGAATGAGCCAATTGTAAGCTGGGGATGATTAGATATCCATGATGGTATGAGGGCCAGATTGGGAATTTAGCCAGGACACCGGGGTTAACACCCCTACTCTTACGATAAGTACCTCAGAGAGTCAGGACACCCGTTTAACGTCCCATCCGAAAGACGGCACCCTACACAGGGCAGTCACTGCCCTGGGGCATTGGGATATTGTTTAGACCAGAGGAAAGAGTACCTCCGACTGGCCCTCCAACACCACTTCCAGCAGCATATGGTCTCCCATCCAGGGACTGACAAGGACCAACCCTGCTTAGCTTCAGAAGCAAGCCAGCAGTGGGATGCAGGGTGGTATGCTGCTGGCAATCAATTGTGCGAAAGGAGGAAGATGAGATTACACATCCTGTTAAAACGAACAGCTCAAAAACCACATGGAATCTGGGAATAATGTGTACATCCCTGGTTAGAGGACAATTTGTAGAAAACAGCTAGCTACATTTTGAAGTGTTGCATTTTGATTCCAGTGGGTCACCAACGTGGTAAGTGTAACACAACTCTTTCTTTTGTTAGTCACTTTTTGTTAAATCTCATAAATAGTAACTCTTCCATTTCAGAGCCTGGATTTTCCCCCTGAGGCTAATATCCATATCATGTTGAAATCAATAGAACAGGGGACAAACGTTTAGGGTTCTACATTGTGACATCATTAAAATACTCCTTCTACAATGTTAAAAACATTCTACATTGTGACATTAATTCATTGATATCATGAAACAACTCCTTAATGTATTTTCTAATATTTGATCAGAGATCTTTTATCAGATTATCTATGGTCACAGCTAAGAGGTTTCTCTCCTCTGTGTATTCTCTGGTGCACTCTCAGATCTGTAGATTGAACAAAACTCTTCCCACATTGACCACAGCTATAAGGTTTTTCTCCTGTGTGTGTTCTCTGGTGTAGAGTCAGAATGCTAGATTTAGTAAAACTCTTTTCACATTGAGTACAGCTATAAGGTTTCTCTCCTGTGTGTGTTCTCTGGTGCACTGTCAGATGTGTAGATTTAACAAAACTCTTCCCACATTGATCACAGCTATAAGGTTTATCATCTGTGTGTATTCTCTGGTGTTTAGTCAGACTGCTAGATGTAGTAAAACTCTTCCCACATTGATCACAGCTAAAAGGTTTCTCTCCTGTGTGTGTTCTCTGGTGCGTCTTCAAATTCTGTGAAGTTGAGAATCTTTTCCCACAATCTGAACAGTGGAATGGTTTCTCTCCTGTGTGTACTCGCTGGTGTCGAGTCAGACTGCCAGATGCAGCAAAACTCTTTCCACATTGACAACAGCTATAAGATTTCTCTCCTGTGTGTATTCTCTGGTGTCGAGTCAGACTGCCAGATGCAGCAAAACTCTTTCCACATTGACAACAGCTATAAGATTTCTCTCCTGTGTGTATTCTCTGGTGTAGAGTCAGATGGCTAGATTGAACAAAACTCTTCCCACATTGACCACAGCTATAAGGTTTTTCTCCTGTGTGTGTTCTCTGGTGTCGAGTCAGATGTGCATATTTAACATAACTCTTCCCACATTGACCACAGCTATAAGATTTTTCTCCTGTGTGTCTTCTCTGGTGTAGAGTCAGACTGCTAGAGTTAGTAAAACTCTTCCCACATTGACCACAGCAATAAGTTTTCTCTCCTGTGTGTGTTCTCTGGTGTAATGTGAGCTGGCTAGATGTAACAAAACTCTTCCCACATTGAGTACAGCTATAAGATTTCTCTCCTGTGTGTCTTTTCTGGTGCACTGTCAGATGGCTAGATTGACAAAAACTCTTCCCACATTGATCACAGCTATAAGGTTTCTCTCCTGTGTGTATTCTCTGGTGTTGAGTCAGACTGCTAGAGTCAGTAAAACTCTTCCCACATTGATCACAGCCATAAGGTTTCTCCCCAGTGTGAATTCTTTGATGTATTTTAAGGCCTAGTGAAGAGTTTAATCTTTTCCCACAGTCAGAGCAGCAGTGAGATTTCTCTCCTGTGTGAACTCGCTGGTGTTTCTTGAGGAGTTCTGATCTGGAGAGACTCTTCTCTGCCTCATCAGCATCATGATGTTGCTGAGGCTCCCCAGAGGATCCACAATAGTCCCGTCTCTCTCCTGTGAGAACAAAGTCAGACAGATGGTTAAAGGCCCACGACAGCAGAAATCCACTGTTTATTTGAGGTAAAAGGTGATGCCCAGAGCATACCCATGAACTTGTACAACAATTGACTTCTGTTAAATGATTTGACCATTAAGACAGTTAACTTAGCAACAATCACATTTTGTCTTGTTTTCACATTAGTAGTAACTAGAAATAAGTTATTAAAGTTGTTGAAATCCTAAGCAGTGCGCCAGATGACTTTTGGTTTCCAATATAGGCCCTGTGTTTGCTAAAATTGCAGCACGAGGGCAATGCGCACACAATTTGATTGCAGAAACACCTCCCTGCTAATGAGGAAACAGCTAGTTATGGATGTAGTATATCTGGTAATGAGGAAACCACTAGTTATGGATGTAGTATATCTGCTAATGAGGAAACCACTAGTTATGGATGTAGTATATCTGGTAATGAGGAAACCACTAGTTATGGATGTAGTATATCTGCTAATGAGGAAACCACTAGTTATGGATGTAGTATATCTGGTAATGAGGAAACCACTAGTTATGGATGTAGTATATCTGGTAATGAGGAAACCACTAGTTATGGATGTAGTATATCTGGTAATGAGGAAACCACTAGTTATGGATGTAGTATATCTGGTAATGAGGAAACCACTAGTTATGGATGTAGTATATCTGGTAATGAGGAAACCACTAGTTATGAATGTAGTATATCTGGTAATGAGGAAACCACTAGTTATGGATGTAGTATATCTGCTAATGAGGAAACCACTAGTTATGGATGTAGTATATCTGGTAATGAGGAAACCACTAGTTATGGATGTAGTATATCTGGTAATGAGGAAACCACTAGTTATGGATGTAGTATATCTGGTAATGAGGAAACCACTAGTTATGGATGTAGTATATCTGGTAATGAGGAAACCACTAGTTATGGATGTAGTATATCTGGTAATGAGGAAACCACTAGTTATGGATGTAGTATATCTGGTAATGAGGAAACCACTAGTTATGGATGTAGTATATCTGGTAATGAGGAAACCACTAGTTATGGATGTAGTATATCTGGTAATGAGGAAACCACTAGTTATGGATGTAGTATATCTGGTAATGAGGAAACCACTAGTTATGGATGTAGTATATCTGCTAATGAGGAAACCACTAGTTATGGATGTAGTATATCTGGTAATGAGGAAACCACTAGTTATGGATGTAGTATATCTGGTAATGAGGAAACCACTAGTTATGGATGTAGTATATCTGGTAATGAGGAAACCACTAGTTATGGATGTAGTATATCTGGTAATGAGGAAACCACTAGTTATGGATGTAGTATATCTGGTAATGAGGAAACCACTAGTTATGGATGTAGTATATCTGGTAATGAGGAAACCACTAGTTATGGATGTAGTATATCTGGTAATGAGGAAACCACTAGTTATGGATGTAGTATATCTGGTAATGAGGAAACCACTAGTTATGGATGTAGTATATCTGCTAATGAGGAAACCACTAGTTATGGATGTAGTATATCTGGTAATGAGGAATCCACTAGTTATGGATGTAGTATATCTGGTAATGAGGAAACCACTAGTTATGGATGTAGTATATCTGCTAATGAGGAAACCACTAGTTATGGATGTAGTATATCTGGTAATGAGGAAACCACTAGTTATGGATGTAGTATATCTGGTAATGAGGAAACCACTAGTTATGGATGTAGTATATCTGCTAATGAGGAAACCACTAGTTATGGATGTAGTATATCTGCTAATGAGGAAACCACTAGTTGGATGTAGTATATCTGGTAATGAGGAAACCACTAGTTATGGATGTAGTATATCTGGTAATGAGGAAACCACTAGTTATGGATGTAGTATATCTGGTAATGAGGAAACCACTAGTTATGGATGTAGTATATCTGGTAATGAGGAAACCACTAGTTATGGATGTAGTATATCTGCTAATGAGGAAACCACTAGTTATGGATGTAGTATATCTGGTAATGAGGAAACCACTAGTTATGGATGTAGTATATCTGGTAATGTGGAAACCACTAGTTATGGATGTAGTATATCTGCTAATGAGGAAACCACTAGTTATGGATGTAGTATATCTGGTAATGAGGAAACCACTAGTTATGGATGTAGTATATCTGGTAATGAGGAAACCACTAGTTATGGATGTAGTATATCTGGTAATGAGGAAACCACTAGTTATGGATGTAGTATATCTGGTAATGAGGAAACCACTAGTTATGGATGTAGTATATCTGGTAATGAGGAAACCACTAGTTATGGATGTAGTATATCTGGTAATGAGGAAACCACTAGTTATGGATGTAGTATATCTGGTAATGAGGAAACCACTAGTTATGGATGTAGTATATCTGGTAATGAGGAAACCACTAGTTATGGATGTAGTATATCTGGTAATGAGGAAACCACTAGTTATGGATGTAGTATATCTGGTAATGAGGAAACCACTAGTTATGGATGTAGTATATCTGCTAATGAGGAAACCACTAGTTATGGATGTAGTATATCTGGTAATGAGGAATCCACTAGTTATGGATGTAGTATATCTGGTAATGAGGAAACCACTAGTTATGGATGTAGTATATCTGCTAATGAGGAAACCACTAGTTATGGATGTAGTATATCTGGTAATGAGGAAACCACTAGTTATGGATGTAGTATATCTGGTAATGAGGAAACCACTAGTTATGGATGTAGTATATCTGCTAATGAGGAAACCACTAGTTATGGATGTAGTATATCTGCTAATGAGGAAACCACTAGTTGGATGTAGTATATCTGGTAATGAGGAAACCACTAGTTATGGATGTAGTATATCTGGTAATGAGGAAACCACTAGTTATGGATGTAGTATATCTGGTAATGAGGAAACCACTAGTTATGGATGTAGTATATCTGGTAATGAGGAAACCACTAGTTATGGATGTAGTATATCTGCTAATGAGGAAACCACTAGTTATGGATGTAGTATATCTGGTAATGAGGAAACCACTAGTTATGGATGTAGTATATCTGGTAATGTGGAAACCACTAGTTATGGATGTAGTATATCTGCTAATGAGGAAACCACTAGTTATGGATGTAGTATATCTGGTAATGAGGAAACCACTAGTTATGGATGTAGTATATCTGGTAATGAGGAAACCACTAGTTATGGATGTAGTATATCTGGTAATGAGGAAACCACTAGTTATGGATGTAGTATATCTGGTAATGAGGAAACCACTAGTTATGGATGTAGTATATCTGGTAATGAGGAAACCACTAGTTATGGATGTAGTATATCTGCTAATGAGGAAACCACTAGTTATGGATGTAGTATATCTGGTAATGAGGAAACCACTAGTTATGGATGTAGTATATCTGGTAATGAGGAAACCACTAGTTATGGATGTAGTATATATGCCTAGAGCAAAAAATAGTGAGCAAAGATTTTAGTTTTCACAATGTATTCTGAATATTACAGCACAAGATCAGGAGTGCTACTCAAGGAAACTCACATTAAGCTCTGTGTCTATTCACTAATTCACCACCGTGGGGGAAAACTCAGGGGAGTTCTCATAGGCTGACAGCAAATATAGCCTCCATTTACAGGTTGCTTATGAGTGCATTTCACATTAAATATGGATTATAATTGTAAGACTCGCTTGAATCACCTGCTTAATATGTTTGTGTTATTGTCGCATATCAACTGCTTTATACTTAAAAAACACTTCAACCAGTAAAATGCTCTTTGGCTTTGCCATCAGCCTGACAATGAGGGTTTGTACACTAAGTGTTTAACAAATTGGCCCATAACTTCACCTAACAATAACATAGACCAACTGTAAGACCCATAACTTCACCTAACAATAACATAGACCTAGGACTATAAATCATTTAATATTTCAGGTGAAACATGGAAACTAAAATGTTTTTGTCGTGACATTTCATAACCTGATCACCAGATAATTTTGTGAATAATCCCACTAGGCTACTCTGTAATGTGTTGTCATTCTAAATGTCCTGAATAAAGGAAAATATCTCTGTGTGTTGTACAATAGCCTATCCATCAAGGAACAGTTCTCTACACATGATGAGCTAAGTATCTCCGTTTCCAAACGGACTAACGAGACCCTACTGTAAATCAAGCAGACAATAACACTTTATAAACATACATTTGTTTGGGATGTTGGATCCAACGTGGAGCACGGCATAACTGTCTTTACCAGAGTAATGAATGAAGAAGCACTTTGGTTGTTGTTGCATGTCATGATGTTTGTCATGTGACTGTCATTCAGAAAATGATTTCCTGGATCAGCTGATGATAGTTGAACATGTGACTGTAACTAAACAGCTACAGTATTAAGTATTATGTGTAATTATTGAAGAACGACGTTAATGACAGTATCTATTTGGGTGTTGTCAATAAAGTTAAGGTGACTCTCGGTTAGAACCATTGGATTTAGCAAACTCTGAAATTATTTAGGATTTCTGTGCCCATAAAAACTGTTTTGCCAGCGTAACATAAGGAGACACTAAATGTTACGTAGGTAGAGTGCATTTCAGAGATCTGAATACAGAAAACCGTCCTAACAGGACAATAACCTAAACCACAAGGCCAAATCTACACTGGAGGAGCTTACCAAGATGACATTGAATGTTCCTGAGTGGCCTAGTTACAGTTTGGACTTAAATCATCTTGAAAGTCAAAGCAAGACTTGAAAACGGCTTTCTAGCAATGATCAACAAACAACTTGACAGAACAGGAAGGATTTTAAAAAGAATAATGAATATTCACATGAAGATCAGTCGCCTATTGGATGACATCACGACTTCCCATCAAGCCAACTCCTTGAAGGCCTTACTATGACATCACTCACTCCTTCTAGTTTGCAGTTGTTAAAAAAACACTATTTTGCTCAAAACATGTATTTGTTTCCCATTAGTGTGTTTATACTTTACTGTATTTATATCACTTTTCAACAGGAAAAGTTTAAAAATCCCTGGAGGACTTCATGGACAATTCATACAGTACAAAAACATATTCAAGTGTAGAATGCCCTTTTAAAAATCACACATTAGTTCAACAACTGCAGAGTTTGTGTCCCTGTTTTATTAGATAGTACTCACTGTATTTACTGGTGTTAATCAGATCAATGTCCCTGTTTTATTAGATAGTACTCACTGTATTTACTGGTGTTAATCAGATCAATGTCCCTGTTTTATTAGATAGTACTCACTGTATTTACTGGTGTTAATCAGATCAATGTCCCTGTTTTATTAGATAGTACTCACTGTATTTACTGGTGTTAATCAGATCAATGTCCCTGTTTTATTAGATAGTACTCACTGTATTTACTGGTGTTAACCAGATCAATGTCCCTGTTTTATTAGATAGTACTCACTGTATTTACTGGTGTTAATCAGATCAATGTCCCTGTTTTATTAGATAGTACTCACTGTATTTACTGGTGTTAATCAGATCAATGTCCCTGTTTTATTAGATAGTACTCACTGTATTTACTGGTGTTAATCAGATCAATGTCCCTGTTTTATAAGATAGTACTCACTGTATTTACTGGTGTTAACCAGATCAATGTCCCTGTTTTATAAGATAGTACTCACTGTATTTACTGGTGTTAATCAGATCAATGTCCCTGTTTTATAAGATAGTACTCACTGTATTTACTGGTGTTAATCAGATCTCCAGTCTTCTCTTCATCATTGACAGTAATTGACCCCTCTTCAGCCTTAATTCCAAAAACGACTTCATCTTCTTTCACTTCATCCTCCACTCCAAAAACTGCATCTTCCTCCTCTTTCACTCTGAACGCGTCTTTCTCTTCTTTCACTGTAACGTCTTTCTCTTCTTCTTTCACGGTAACAGCCTCACCCTCTACTTGTTTTTGTATTGTAACATCTTTCTCTTCCTCCTCCTCTTTCACCAGAGCTTCTTTCTCCGTCCAGCAGACCTCTTCTTTAACAGGAGGAGAGTAGCTTAGTGAACTCATGGTCGGAGATAATAGCTAGTTAGCATTAGCGACTAGACTAGTGCTAATTTAACCAGCCAGCTAGTTGACTTACAACGTAAATATTAAATTAAATGGGGTAGCTAGTTGTTTCCACATAAGTATGTTTAAATCATAGTAGCAAATAAACCACGAAATTGTGTAAAGAACTTGAATGTTCCGACTTTGTCGGCTAGCGAGCTACCGAGGTGGCTGCAGTTGTTGAAGAAGCGTTCCGTCCACTAGATTATACGTCACACTAGAAACATCGCCTGAAAGACACATATCGCCATCTGCTGTCTGGAGGGAGGAAACGCAGTTGAGGAGGGAAAACTATTTTTATTCTTCATTGAATTATAATATTATAAAGCAGTTTAGGGAAACGTTTTGTTCCTCTCCATTAAATATGAATATTATATCAACACGTACAAAGAGCATGGTGTAACAATACATCATGTAGATGTATATAATGAACAGACTAGGTCTATACTGATCCTACATGGTGTAACAATACATCATGTAGATGTATATAATGAACAGACTAGGTCTATACTGCTCCTACATGGTGTAACAATACATCATGTAGATGTATATAATGAACAGACTAGGTCTATACTGCTCCTACATGGTGTAACAATACATCATGTAGATGTATATAATGAACAGACTAGGTCTATACTGATCCTACATGGTGTAACAATACATCATGTGGGGCTTTAAGGCGATGCTAGTGTGACGTGTATATATAGTGGACGGAACACTTCTTTCAACAGCAGCAACAGGGAATTTGTAGATCAGTCAGTCGGTAGTCGCCTGCAGTGTCGAACAAGCCCAATACCAAACCAATCAGGTGGTTGTTTGATGAAATGAAGCTTCAGACGCCATTGATGACATGCTGCTGATAAAGTGATACAGGCATCAGTACACTGCTTTGAAGTTTACTGCTTAGCGATTTGGACGCAGGCCTCGTAGCTCCGGTGTTGGTGCTGACATCTTCAGGACAGGAATACCGGTTTACTTAACGGAGGAATAAACACACATGTTCATCATTGGTGTTTTAACCAGAACGGGGAAAATGCACTTTATTTATTTTCGCACATGCGCAGTCATACATCTCTCATAGGGCATGACTGTACCAGTGTAAGAACACAACTCAACAACATATTAGTCCACATGCCAACACAATATATTTGGAAAAAATCCCATTATTTTCCAGTGTTTCTTTGATGTATTGCGCGATCGTATCAGCTGTCTCATTTGGAGTGTTTTTAACTTCGACTAATTTACTTTGCACGCCACCATTCTTCCAATCAAAATACTGAATAAGCAGAGGGAATATTTCCACAGCACCGTGATTGCTCCCATCAGTAGAAACACCACAGTAAGGTATGTCTTCTAGTGCTTTCTGAGCTATGTCGACAGAATGTGGTGCTATCACAGCGTTAACAATAGCTTCGGTCTTAGTACGAGCGCTTGAAAAAGGTCAAAGCAATGCAAAACCCCCAAAACGCACACAATGAATGGCGACTGTAGGAAGCAAAAGCCGAATCCCGGACATTTTGGGCGATTTAGAAATCCCGGCCGGACGCATTTTTTTTGGTCCAAAAAGAGGACATGTCCGGGAAAAAGAGGACGTATGGTCACCCTACATAATTAGATGCTATTTTTAAACTACAATGACCATAATGCACTGCGTGCCTACTTGTCTTGTCTGTGTTTATTTTACACCTGCTATGTAAAAGAGACAGAAGAATGCACGATGGTCAATGCTATCTGGGATCCTTGGGACATCCCTACCCTAAACCCTAACCTTAACCCCTACCTTAACCATTTTAAATGTCAACTTCAATGGGCTATGGACGTCCCAAGGATGTATCTCTACCTGAAAATACATGATCTAAGTGATTGATAGTTGGTATTCAGCAGTCATAAAGCCGTATTTACTTTAATGAACTACTAAAATAGTGATTTTGTCAGACAGCATAGACAGCAGCTCTACACTTTATTGACTGACTGATCCATTCATCCTTCCATCCCTCCTCAGCCTTCCTCTCCTCTGAAGACCCAGTGAGGGTGGAGCTCAGTCAGAGAGCTGTTGAGGGACTGGTTAGGAAGAACACTTCTACAGCCAGAGAGGTGAGAGGTCACACATGGTTTAGATGGTAAATATTTATGTCCCCTTAGTGGTTCATCACGTCAGCTAAAGGGAATATGTTCCATCTATGTTCATTTACATTAGTGCAAATTGTCCACTGATATTGGTGTAATTTCTCACCCCTTTTGGCTGTATGAAAGTTAATTTCCCCTCAGACACACACATTTGTTCTTTTATATAATGAAGGTAATTTGTGTCAAATGTACTTTTCCCCACTCATTCACCCCATCTCTTTACATTGCTTATGGATATTCAGTGGCCTGACTGCATCCAGACTATCAAAGGCCCATCCTGGTAGATCTGAACCTAATGCAGCTTGGAGTGATCAGATGACAGAAGTCACATTTAGGTGCCAGGTGTAACTGAGGCCATAGATGCTCCATATACATTACATTGAGTGTTTTATATAATATGACTAAATGTGTTTCTGTGTTGCAGGGGCAGTCAATAAATGGAACAGCAAGGCCACAGAACATGACATAAGCAGAGCTGTGGGAGACCACCTCAAGCCCCTGGTAGAGCCGGGGGTGGTGTTTACCACTCCACCACGCCTTCAGCAGGCTGGAAAAGTGGGATTGATACAGTTTTTCATACTAAGGTGGACCAATAGTTTGTTGATTGGTCAGTCATTGGGTTAATTTGTTTTACAATGTGTTCAAATCAAGCTTTATTTATACAGACTTGTCAGACATGGACGCAACACAATGGCTTCACAGGAAAAAACTATGAAAATAAACATCTAGTACACAAATATGAGGATAAAAAACAGAAGACTAACAACTGAAAGACTAATGAGCATTGTAAGGAAATGCCATTGATTAAAATATCAACAATATGATGCAATATCCAACCCAAAATATAACTTGTTTTTTAGGAGGGGCTCTGAAAGACACTATGGGGGTGTCCACTGTAAGTTGACTAGTAACAACAACTGGGACCTAAAAGACACCCACCATGAGACCCACTAAATCTGCCCAAGAAGAGGAAAACAAAAGAAAATCCCACACCAAACTTAAAGACAGGAAGCAAACCAAAAAGGTGGAGCAACTAAAGGTGTTGACTCTCCACATGTATCAAGACAACTGGAGCACTGGGCCAGACACTCTTAAATAGAACCTGGACCAGCTCAGGTGAAACACCTTCCCACTAACGAGATGGACAAGCCGGCACAGGTGTAACACATACTGACTAACGAGGTGACACCAATCAGTGCGTCCTACGTGCTAACGAGCTAGACGGGCTAACGAGCTAGACGTGCTAACGAGCTATACATGCTAACGAGCTAGACGGGCTAACGAGCTATACATGCTAACGAGCTAGACGGGCTAACGAGCTAGACGTGCTAACGAGCTAGACGGGCTAGACGTGTCAGCATTTAAAAACAAGAAAAACACATTTCTAAATAATATATATATATACACAATCGAAATATTTTTGATCCTTATCCTTTTTCTTACTATAGAATCCTAAAACTCACTAGCTTCTAGAACTCTCGTCTTTCTAAAACTCACTAGCTTCTAGAACTCTCGTCCTCTTGGAACGAGTCCAAACAAAACTCATCTCCAACACGTAAAAACATGCAGTCAAAATAAATTGTGATCCATGGCAACTCACTGGCTAAACGCAAAACACAAATCTTTTTGACTGCCCACCTTTGAGACAATCAGAAACCAAGTTGTCCTTACCACAGACATGTCTGATTTCAAGAGGAAACTCCTGCAATATCCATAGTAACTTTTCACCTCACTGCGGAGCTTCTCTCTCTATTCAGGGTTCACTAGATAGGCATGTTGTTGGATCGGGGCCCAGTCCCCAATGTCATGCTCTGGTACATTTGGTTTGGCACATCTGAGAATGAACCCTGATATTCTAAAAGCAGGATAACAATGTCAATATAATTGTACCCAGAAATTGTCAGTTGGTTGCATAAATAATTATGATTACTAAATCTTACATGAATATTACACATGAAATATAAAAACCAAATGTACACCCCTTTGTTAATATGTATTAGCAATAATTCACTTAATGGCGAGGCATAAAATGTATCTTTGTCAGGCTTAATGTTTGAAATATGAGGTGATTTGAGTCATGCTTCTTCAGTAGTGGAATGTTGTAAATAAATACTGGAGTGATGTAGGATTGCTCATATATTTGATTATTGTACTGTGACTATGTGTTTAGGCTGTAAGTATGTTGAAATTAAATTGTTTTCTTTTCAACTTTCAACTAAAACCAAACTTATATTGAATGTCGGGCATAGTCTTATTTTCAACGACATTTTGCTAGGTGAGATATCCCCAATGTCACAGTTTAAACGTGTCCAAATCAGTAGTACAAATGCAGAAACAGTTTGTGATAAATTGAAAACCTAAACATAAAATGTAATACATACACAAACATCTGTCACAATAATCATATTACTTGTATTATTTAAAACAAGCACCTTATAAAACTGTACAAGCACCAAAAACACTGTTGTTTTGACAAGTAGCAATAAATCACTAATATCGATTAGGGGGGAAATCAGGTTGTACGTGCTGTTGAAACTAACACAACTAAAAAATAAACATATGGAAATGGCAGATGTATTTTACCTCACGGGTTAGAGGACAACCTGCAGAAGACAGTCAGCTACATTTTGGAGTGATGCATTTAAATGTAGGGGTCACTAAACAAAGGAACACAACACTTATTTGTCATCACTCATCAATATCATGTTGAAATCATTTGTACGACAGGAGGGAGATGAGGTTGCACATCCTGTTAAAACTAACAGCTCAAAAATCACACGGAATCTGGGAATAATGTGTACATCCCTGGTTAGAGGACAATTTGTAGAAAACAGCTAGCTACATTTTGAAGTGTTGCATTTTGATTCAAGTGGGTCACCAACGTGGTAAGTGTAACACAGCTCTTTTTTTGTTAGTCACTTTTTGTTAAATCTCATAAATAGTAACTCTTCCATTTCAGAGCCTGGATTTTCCCCCTGAGGCTAATATCCATATCATGTTGAAATCAATAGAACAGGGGACAAACGTTTAGGGTTCTACATTGTGACATCATTAATATACTCCTACTACAATGTTAAAACATTCTACAATGTGACATTAATTCATTGATATCATGAAACAACTCCTTAATGTATTTTCTGATGTTTGATCAGAGGTCTTTTATCAGAGAATCTCTTGTTACATTGACCACAGCCAAAATATTTCTCTCCTGTGTGTGTTCTCTGGTGCACTGTCAGATATCCAGATAGACCAAAACTCTTCCCACATTGACCACAGCTATAAGGTTTCTCTCCTGTGTGTGTTCTCTGGTGCACTGTCAGATTGCTAGATTGACCAAAACTCTTCCCACATTGATCACAGCTATAGGGTTTCTGTCCTGTATGTATTCTCTGGTGCACTGTCAGATTGCTAGATTGACCAAAACTCTTCCCACATTGACCACAGCTATAAGGTTTCTCTCCTGTGTGTGTTCTCTGGTGTAATGTCAGAGAGCCAGATGTAGTAAATCTCTTCCCACATTGAGTACAGCTAAATGGTTTCTCTCCTGTGTGGATTCTTTGATGAATTTTAATGCCTGAGGAGGTGAATCTCTTCCCACAGTCAGAGCAGCAGTGAGTTCTCTTCCCTGTGGATCTCTGCAGGTGTTTCTTGAGGTGTTCTGATCTGGAGAGACTCTTCTCTGCCTCTTCAGCATCATGAGGTTGCTGAGGCTCCCCAGAGGATCCACGATAGTCACATCTCTCTCCTGTGTGAACAACAAAGTCAGACAGATGGTTAAAGGCCCACAACAGCGGAAATCCACTGTAAAAGGTGATGCCAACAGCGGAGCCATGATGTTGTACAACAATTGACATCTGTAATGAATGTTACAATTATTTGACAATTGTCTTAAAATGAGCAAGAAAAGTAATATTTTGTCTTGTTTTCACATTCGTAGTAACATTACGATTGTAGGCTAGAAATAAGTTATTCATGTTGTTGAACCTCTAAGCAGTGTGCCAGACGACTTTTGGTCACCAATATAGGCCCCTTTCTGTGTTTGCTAAAATTGCAGCACGAGGGCAATGCACACAATTTGGTTGCAGAAACTCATCCCTGCTAATGAGGAAATGGCTAGTTATGGATGTAGTATATCTGGTAATGAGGAAACCACTAGTTATGGATGTAGTATATCTGCTAATGAGGAAACCACTAGTTATGGATGTAGTATATCTGCTAATGAGGAAACCACTAGTTATGGATGTAGTATATCTGCTAATGAGGAAACCACTAGTTATGGATGTAGTATATCTGGTAATGAGGAAACCACTAGTTATGGATGTAGTATATCTGCTAATGAGGAAACCACTAGTTATGGATGTAGTATATCTGCTAATGAGGAAACCACTAGTTATGGATGTAGTATATCTGGTAATGAGGAGACCACTAGTTATGGATGTAGTATATCTGGTAATGAGGAAACCACTAGTTATGGATGTAGTATATCTGGTAATGAGAAAACCACTAGTTATGGATGTAGTATATCTGGTAATGAGGAAACCACTAGTTATGGATGTACTATATCTGCCTGGAGCAAAAATGGTGAGCAAAGATTTTAGTTTTTCACAATGTATTCTGAATGTGAATGGGGGAAACTCAGGGGAGTAACCTCCATTTCCAGGTTGATGATGAGTTCATTTCACACTACTTTGAATTATAATTGTAAGACTCATTTGAATCTCCTGCTTAATATGTTTGTGTTATTGTCGCAAATCAACTGCTTTGTACTTAAAAAACACTTCAACCAGTAAAATGCTCTTTGGCTTTTCCATCAGCCTGACAATGAGGGTTTGTACACTCTTTGCCAAATTGGCCCATAACTTCACCTAACAACAATCATACCTATGTAATGAACGAAGAAGCACTTTGGTTGTTGTTGCATGACACACATAGTGTCCTCTAGGACCCATAACAATAACACAGACCTACTGTAGGACCCATAACAACAACATAGACCTACTGTAGGACCCATAACTTCACCTAAAAACATAGACCTACTGTAGGACCCATAACTTCACCTATTAACAACATAGACCTATTGTAGGACCCATAACTTCACCTAACAACAACATAGACCTACTGTAGGACCCATAACTTCACCTAACAACATAGACCTACTGTAGGACCCATAACTTCACCTAACAACATAGACCTACTGTAGGACCCATAACTTCACCTAACAACATAGACCTACTGTAGGACCCATTACTTCACCTAACAACATATACCTACTGTAGGACCCATAACTTCACCTAACAACATATACCTACTGTAGGACCCATAACTTCACCTAACAATAACATAGACCTACTGTAGGACCCATAACTTCACCTAACAATAACATAGACCTACTGTAGGACCCATAACTTCACCTAACAATAACATAGACCTACTGTAGGACCCATAACTTCACCTAACAACATATACCTACTGTAGGACCCATAACTCCACCTAACAACAACATAGACCTACTGTAGGACCCATAGCTTCACCTAACAACATAGACCTACTGTAGGACCCATAACATCACCTAACAATAACATAGACCTACCGTAGGACCCATAACTTCACCTAACAATAACATAGACCTACTGTAGGACCCATAACTTCACCTAATAACAACATAGACCTACTGTAGGACCCATAACTTCACCTAACAATAACATAGACCTACTGTAGGACCCATAACTTCACCTAACAACAACATAGACCTACTGTAGGACCCATAACTTCACCTAACAATAACATAGACCTACTGTAGGACCCATAACTTCACCTAACAATAACATAGACCTACTGTAGGACCCATAACTTCACCTAACAATAACATAGACCTACTGTAGGACCCATAACTTCACCTAACAATAACATAGACCTACTGTAGGACCCATAACTTCACCTAACAATAACATAGACCTACTGTAGGACCCATCATTTATTTTTTTAATTTTTTTTATTTCACCTTTATTTAACCAGGTAGGCTAGTTGAGAACAAGTTCTCATTTGCAACTGCGACCTGGCCAAGATAAAGCATAGCAATTCGACCCATACAACAACACAGAGTTACACATGGAATAAACAAAACATACAGTCAATAATACAGTAGAACAAAAGAAAACAAAAAGTCTATATACAGTGAGGGCAAATGAGGTAAGTTAAGACAATAAATAGGCCATGGTGGCGAAGTAATTACAATATAGCAATTAAACACTGGAATGGTAGATGTGCAGAAGATTAATGTGCAAGTAGAGATACTGGGGTGCAAAGGAGCAAGATAAATAAATAAACACAGTATGGTGATGAGGTAGGTAGATAGATGGGCTGTTTACAGATGGGCTATGTACAGGTGCAGTGATCTGTGAGCTGCTCTGACAGCTGGTGCTTAAAGCTAGTGAGGGAGATATGAGTCTACAGCTTCAGAGATTTTTGCAGTTCGTTCAAGTCATTGGCAGCAGAGAACTGTAAGGAAAGACGACCAAAGGAGGAATTGGCTTTGGGGGTGACCAGTGAGATATACCTGCTGGAGCGCATGCTACGAGTGGGTGCTGCTATGGTGACCAGTGAGCTGAGATAAGGCGGGGCTTTACCTAGCAGAGACTTGTAGATAACCTGTAGCCAGTGGGTTTGGCAACGAGTATTAAGCGAAGGCCAGCCAACGAGAGCGTACAGGTCGCAGTGGTGGGTAGTATATGGGGCTTTGGTGACAAAACGGATGGCACTGTGATAGACTGCATCCAGTTTGTTGAGTAGAGTGTTGGAGGCTATTTTATAGATGACATCGCCGAAGTCGAGGATCGGTAGGATGGTCAGTTTTACGAGGGTGTGTTTGGCAGCGTGAGTGAAGGATGCTTTGTTGCGATATAGGACGCCGATTCTAGATTTAACTTTGGATTGGATATGCTTATAGTCAGTCTGGAAGGAGAGTTTACAGTCTAACCAGACACCCAGGTATTTGTAGTTGTTCACGTATTCTAAGTCAGAGCCGTCCAGAGTATTGATGCTGGACGGGCGGGCAGGTGCAGGCAGCGATCGGTTGAATAGCATGCATTTAGTTTTACTTGCGTTTTTTTTTACATAGATGGCAATAAAAGTTACTTTTAGATTTGTATAATTTTCATTTAGATAGAATGTAGATTAATCACAGGCAATGATTTTGAGATACTATTATAAATGAAATGAAACTGTTCCAGTAAAATGTACATATGAAAATCACAACTGGCACACAGATTGGTAGAAATGGTCAGATAACTTGCCACTCAGCTGATGTAAGAAGGGCTATATAAATACATTTGATTTGATGATGGAATATTTGATTATTTTGACTGCCAGAGCGAGTCTACCTCTGAAAATAACATACAGTCCTTGGACCTTGAGGAGTAACGGGGGCAGCAATCAGCAGTAGAAACAATATCAAAGCGAACTCCCTGCCCGTTTCAGTAAAAAGCTGAGGGATGGAGCTGGAGAAATGTAACCATCCATGATATCAACATTATAGTTTTAACCATGTTTTGAGGATATACAGTGTTTGTTAATATTTCCTGACAAACATTGGAGTAAAAAAATGCTTATATTTTGGGTTCTGATGGGGTACGACAGTTGAACTAAGCTCATGAGGCATTTATAAGTGATTTCTTCAAGAAACAGATGGGTACATATCATTAATGTATAAGTCCCAAAATGGATGTAACAACTGCTGATTGCCCCTTTAAGAGAACATCTTGGGCTAATCTAATAGGAGATATTGAGGACTACAGTATTTCAGGCATTGTCATTGGATGCATTTGATCAATTGTTAACGTTTTGTTGATGGTCCACTCTTGATGTTCTACACGTTACAGTGAAGCTTCAGCCATTCCTACAGAACAACATTAAAGTGTAGAACCCCTTTACTGCATATTCGTTCAACGACTGCAGAGACGGTACTTACTGGTGTTAAACAGATCTCCAACCTCCTCTTCTTCCTCCGATGTGACAGTCATCTCCCCCTCCTCCTCTTTCACTCCAAAAACTGCCTCCTCTTTCTCTTCCTCCTCTTCTTTTACTGTAACATCCTCCTCCTCTTTCACTCTGAACGCGTCTTCCTCTTCTTTCACTGAAACGTCTTTCTCTTCTTCTTTCACGCTAACAGCCTCATCCTCTACTTGTTTTTGCATTGTAACAGCCTCCTCTTCCTCCTCCTCTTTCACTAGAGCTTCTTTCTCCGTCCAGCAGACCTCCTCTTTAACAGGAGGAGAGTAGCTTAGTGAACTCATGGTCGGGGATGTTAGCTAGTTAGCATTAGCGACTAGCCTAGTTCTAAGCTAACTTAGCAAACCAGCTAGCTTACAAACAACGTAAATATATAATTAAATGGGTCAACAAGTACATACGACAGAAGTGTGTTTAATACACAGCGACTGATATACACCAAAACAGTGTAAAGAGCGTGAATGTTGTAGCTATGTTTGCTAGAAAGCTACCGAGGTGTCTGACTAGCTGTTGTTGTTGAAGGAGCGTCCCGTCCACTAGATTAGACGTCACACTGGCAGCATCGCCTGAACCTAAAAGACGCACATCGCCATCTGCTGACTGGACTGGGCAACGCAGTTGAGGAACCAAACGTTTATTTTTCATTTATTTCAGGAAAGTTTAATATTATATTAAGTCGTTCAAAGAGAAGCATGTGTTGATTGATTCGTTTTTAATGAGTTAGAATTTAAAACCAACTTTACACCCACTACATATTTGCATGGAACCATACTTCTGACATGGATCATTTTGACCCCAGAGGCATATCTTTTATCATAGCCAAAATGTATTTTATTCAATTCTTCCACTTTTCATGACTTTGTCAATCAACTGGTTGTTAATACATCTAAATCATGGTTTAGTGTTTCTGTATCAATATGGACTTTTAACAAATTCAAATCCTTTGGAGTCATTTTGACCCCAGCCAAAAGCACCTTTGATAAATAGGACGTTTATTTCAAATCAAAATCACATTTTATTGGTCACATCACATGTTGAGCAGATGTTATTGCGGGTGTAGCAAAATGCTTGTGTTTCTAGCTCAGACAGTGCAGTAATATCTAACAAATAATGTCTAACAATTTGACAACATATACCCAATACACAAATCTAAGTATTTGAATCTAGGTTTCTCTGTAGATATGACAAATCTGTTGTTCTGCCCCTGAACAAGGCAGTTAACCCACTGTTCATAGGCTGTCATTGAAAATAAGAATTTGTTCTTAACTGACTTGCCTAGTTAAATAAAGGTTAACATTTTTTGTTGTTGAAAACTCTACACAATCCCAAAGCAGGTTTTTAGACATTTTTACAAATGTACTTAAGTATTCAGACCCTTTGCTATGAGACTCGAAATTGAGTTCAGATGCATCCTGATTCCATTAATCATCCTTGAGATGTTTCTACAACTTGATTGGAGTCCACCTGTGGTAAATTAAATTGGTTGGACATGATTTAGAAAGGCACACACCTCTCTATATAAGGTTCACAGTGCATGTCAGAGCAAAAACCAAGCCATGAGGTCAAAGGAATTGTCCATAGAGCTCTGAGACATTATTGTGTCAAGGCACAGATCTGGGGAAAGGTACCAAAAAATGTCTGCAAGAACACAGTGGCCTCCATCATTCTGAAATGGAAGAAGTTTGGAACCACCAAGACTCTTCCCAGAGCTGGCCACCAGGCCAAACTGAGCAATCGGGGGAGAAGGGCCTTGGTCAGGGAGGTGACCAAGAATCCGATGGTCACTCTGACAGAGCTCCAGAGTTCCTATGTGGAGTTGGGAGAACCTTCCAGAAGGACCATCATCTCTGCAGCACTCCACCAATCAAATTTCAAATCAAATCAAATTTATTTTTATATAGCCCTTCGTACATCAGCTGATATTCTCAAAGTGCTGTACAGAAACCCAGCCTAAAACCCCAAACAGCAAGCAAAGCATGTGAAAGAAGCACGGTGGCTAGGAAAAACTCCCTAGGAAAAACTCCCTAGAAAGGCCAAAAACCTAGGAAGAAACCTAGAGAGGAACCAGGCTATGAGGGGTGGCCAGTCCTCTTCTGGCTGTGCAGGGTGGATATTATAACAGAACATGGTCAAAATGTTAAAATGTTAAAATGTTCATAAATGACCAGCATGGTCAAATAATAATAATCATAGTAGTTGTCGAGGGTGCAACAAGCACGTCCGGTGAACAGGTCAGGGTTCCATAGCCGCAGGCAGAACAGTTGAAACTGGAGCAGCAGCATGGCCAGGTGGACTGGGGACAGCAAGGAGTCATCATACCAGGTAGTCCTGAGGCATGGTCCTAGGGCTCAGGTCCTCCGAGAGAAAGACAGAAAGAGAGAAAGAGAGAGTTAGAGAGAGCATATTTAAATACACACAGGACACCGGATAAGACAAGAGAAATACTCCAGATGTAACAGACTGACCCTAGCCCCCCGACACATAAACTACTGCAGCATAAATACTGGAGGCTGAGACAGGAGGGATCAGAAGACACTGTGGCCCCATCCGATGATACCCCCGGACAGGGCCAAACAGGCAGGATATAACCCCACCCACTTTGCCAAAGCACAGCCCCCACACCACTAGAGGGATGTCTCCAACCACCAACTTACCGTCCTAAGACAAGGCCGAGTATAGCCCACAACGATCTCCGCCATGGCACAACCCAAGGGGGGGGGGGGGGGGGGCGCCAACCCAGACAGGAAGACCACGTCAGTGACTCAACCCACTCAAGTGACGCACCCCTCCCATGGACGGCATGGAAGAACACCAGTAGGCCAGTGACTCAGCCTCTGTAAAAGGGTTAGAGGCAGAGAATCCCAGTGGAAAGAGGGGAACCGGCAAGGCAGAGACAGCAAGGGCGGTTCGTTGCTCCAGCCTTTCCGTTCACCTTCACACTCCTGGGCCAGACTATACTTAATCATAGGACCTACTGAAGAGATAAGTCTTCAGTAAAGACTTAAAGGTTGAGACTGAGTCTGCGTCTCTCACATTGGTAGGCAGACCATTCCATAAAAATGGAGCTCTATAGGAGAAAGCCCTACCTCCAGCCGTTTGCTTAGAAATTCTAGGGACAATTAGGAGGCCTGCGTCTTGTGACCGTAGCGTACGTGTAGGTATGTACGGCAGGACCAAATCGGAAAGATAGGTAGGAGCAAGCCCATGTAATGCTTTGTAGGTTAGCAGTAAAACCTTGAAATCAGCCCTTGCCTTAACAGCCCTTGCCTTAATAGATGACCTGGAGCCAGTGGGTTTGGCGACGAATATGTATACCAGGTCGATTAGAAAGGCCTGCTCGCAGAAGTGTTCTAGGGAGCATGTGACAGTGATGAGGGGTGGCCGTTTGACCGCAAACCCATAACGGATGCAGGCGATGAGGCAGTAATCTCTGAGATCCTGATTGAAAACAGCAGAGGTGTATTTGGAGGGCAAGTTGGTCAGGATAATATCTATGAGGGTGCCCATGTTTACAGATTTAGGGGTTGTACCTGGTGGGTTCCTTGATAATTTGTGTGAGATTGAGGGCATCTAGCTTGAATTGTAGGACGGCCGGGGTGTTAACCTCACTAGGGTAGGGGGCACTGTTTTCACCTCCGGATGAAAAGCGTGCCAAAGTAAACTTGGTAGATTTGGATAGAAAACACTCTAAAGTTTCCAAAACTGTTAAAATAATGTCTGTGAGTATAACAGAACTGATATGACAGGCAAAAACCTGAGAAAAATACAACCAGGAAGTGGGATTTGTTGTTGTTGTAGTTTTCCATTGACTGCCTATACAGATTCCATTGACTTAGGTCTCAAATTGCACTTCCTATGGCTTCCACTAGATGTCAACAGTCTTTAGAAATAGTTTCAGGCTTGCATCCTGAAAAATGAGAGTGTAAGACCACTCTGAATGAGTGGACCATTCAGTATCTCAGAGATTTTTCATGCGCGAGACCGAGAGCGCACCTTTCTTGTTTACCTTTTATATTGACGACGTTATTGTCCGGTTGAAATGTTATATATTATTTAGGCTAAAAACAACCTGAAGATTGATTATAAACATCGTTTGACATGTTTCTACGAACTTTACTGATACTTTTAGGATTTTTCGTCTGGCTGTTGTGATTGCCTTTGAGCCTGTGGATTACTGAACAAAACGCATGAACAAAACGGAGGTTTTTGGATATAAAGAGAGACTTTATCGAACAAAACAAACATTTATTGAGTAAATGGGAGTCTTGTGAGTTGCAACGATATGAAGATCATCAAAAGTAAGTGATTCATTTTATCGCTATTTCTGACTTGTGTAACTCCTCTACTTGGCTGGTAACTGTTTGTAATGATTTGTCTGCTGGGCGCTGTTCTCAGATAATCGCATGGTATGCTTTCACGGTAAAGCCTTTATGAAATCTGACACCGTGGTTTGATTAACAAGAAGTTAATCTTTAAACCGATGTATAACACTTGAATGTTTTATGAATTCTTATAATGAGTATTTCTGTTTTTGAATTTGGTACTCTGCAATTTCACTGGATGTTGGCCATGTGGGACGGTAGCGTCCCACACCCCCTAGAGAGGTTAAGCATATCCCAGTTTAGGTCACCTAACAGAACAAACTCTGAAGCTAGATGGGGGCCAATCAATTCACATATGGTGTCCAGGGCAGCTGGGAGCTGAGGGGGGTCTGTAACAGGCGGCAACAGTGAGAGACTTATTTCTGGAGAGATTCATTTTTTAAATTAAAAGCTCGAACTGTTTGGGCTTAGACCTGGAAAGTATGATAGAACATTGCAGGCCATCTCTGCAGTAGATTGCAACTCCTCTCATTTTGATGGAAAATGTTGTAGTTGGGGATGGAAATTTCAGAATTTTTGGTGACCTTCCAAAGCCAGGATTCAGACACGGCAAGGACATCAAGGTTGGCGGAGTGTGCTAAAGCAGTGAGTAAAACAAACTTAGGGAGGAGGCTTCTGATGTTAACATGCATGAAACCAAGGCTTTTACGGTTACAGAAGTCAACAAATGAGAGCGCCTGGGGACACACAGGGCCTGGGATAACGTCTACATCACCAGAGGAGTAGGATGAGGGTACGGCAAAAGGCTTTCAGAACTGGTCGGCTCCCTCTAGTCAGGTTATAGTGATGACTGGCTCCCTCTAGTCAGGTTATAGTGATGACTGGCTCCCTCCCTCTAGTCAGGTTATAGTGATGACTGGCTCGCTCCCTCTAGTCAGGTTATAGTGATGACTGGCTCCCTCCCTCTAGTCAGGTTATAGTGATGACTGGCTCGCTCCCTCTAGTCAGGTTATAGTGATGACTGGCTCCCTCCCTCTAGTCAGGTTATAGTGATGACTGGCTCCCTCCCTCTAGTCAGGTTATAGTGATGACTGGCTCCCTCCCTCTAGTCAGGTTATAGTGATGACTGGCTCCCTCCCTCTAGTCAGGTTATAGTGATGACTGGCTCCCTCCCTCTAGTCAGGTTATAGTGATGACTGGCTCCCTCCCTCTAGTCAGGTTATAGTGATGACTGGCTCCCTCCCTCTAGTCAGGTTATAGTGATGACTGGCTCCCTCCCTCTAGTCAGGTTATAGTGATGACTGGCTCCCTCCCTCTAGTCAGGTTATAGTGATGACTGGCTCCCTCCCTCTAGTCAGGTTATAGTGATGACTGGCTCCCTCCCTCTAGTCAGGTTATAGTGATGACTGGCTCCCTCCCTCTAGTCAGGTTATAGTGATGACTGGCTCCCTCCCTCTAGTCAGGTTATAGTGATGACTGGCTCGCTCCCTCTAGTCAGGTTATAGTGATGACTGGCTCCCTCCCTCTAGTCAGGTTATAGTGATGACTGGCTCCCTCCCTCTAGTCAGGTTATAGTGATGACTGGCTCCCTCCCTCTAGTCAGGTTATAGTGATGACTGGCTCCCTCCCTCTAGTCAGGTTATAGTGATGACTGGCTCCCTCCCTCTAGTCAGGTTATAGTGATGACTGGCTCCCTCCCTCTAGTCAGGTTATAGTGATGACTGGCTCCCTCCCTCTAGTCAGGTTATAGTGATGACTGGCTCCCTCCCTCTAGTCAGGTTATAGTGATGACTGGCTCCCTCCCTCTAGTCAGGTTATAGTGATGACTGGCTCCCTCCCTCTAGTCAGGTTATAGTGATGACTGGCTCCCTCCCTCTAGTCAGGTTATAGTGATGACTGGCTCCCTCCCTCTAGTCAGGTTATAGTGATGACTGGCTCCCTCCCTCTAGTCAGGTTATAGTGATGACTGGCTCCCTCTAGTCAGGTTATAGTGATGACTGGCTCCCTCCCTCCAGTCAGGTTATAGTGATGACTGGCTCCCTCCCTCCAGTCAGGTTATAGTGATGACTGGCTCCCTCCCTCTAGTCAGGTTATAGTGATGACTGGCTCCCTCCCTCTAGTCAGGTTATAGTGACGACTGGCTCCCTCCCTCTAGTCAGGTTATAGTGATGACTGGCTCCCTCTAGTCAGGTTATAGTGATGACTGGCTCCCTCCCTCTAGTCAGGTTATAGTGATGACTGGCTCGCTCCCTCTAGTCAGGTTATAGTGATGACTGGCTCGCTCCCTCTAGTCAGGTTATAGTGATGACTGGCTCCCTCCCTCTAGTCAGGTTATAGTGATGACTGGCTCGCTCCCTCTAGTCAGGTTATAGTGATGACTGGCTCCCTCCCTCTAGTCAGGTTATAGTGATGACTGGCTCCCTCCCTCTAGTCAGGTTATAGTGATGACTGGCTCCCTCCCTCTAGTCAGGTTATAGTGATGACTGGCTCCCTCCCTCTAGTCAGGTTATAGTGATGACTGGCTCCCTCCCTCTAGTCAGGTTATAGTGATGACTGGCTCCCTCCCTCTAGTCAGGTTATAGTGATGACTGGCTCCCTCCCTCTAGTCAGGTTATAGTGATGACTGGCTCCCTCCCTCTAGTCAGGTTATAGTGATGACTGGCTCCCTCCCTCTAGTCAGGTTATAGTGATGACTGGCTCCCTCCCTCTAGTCAGGTTATAGTGATGACTGGCTCCCTCCCTCTAGTCAGGTTATAGTGATGACTGGCTCCCTCCCTCTAGTCAGGTTATAGTGATGACTGGCTCCCTCCCTCTAGTCAGGTTATAGTGATGACTGGCTCCCTCCCTCTAGTCAGGTTATAGTGATGACTGGCTCCCTCCCTCTAGTCAGGTTATAGTGATGACTGGCTCCCTCCCTCTAGTCAGGTTATAGTGATGACTGGCTCCCTCCCTCTAGTCAGGTTATAGTGATGACTGGCTCCCTCCCTCTAGTCAGGTTATAGTGATGACTGGCTCCCTCCCTCTAGTCAGGTTATAGTGATGACTGGCTCCCTCCCTCTAGTCAGGTTATAGTGATGACTGGCTCCCTCCCTCTAGTCAGGTTATAGTGATGACTGGCTCCCTCTAGTCAGGTTATAGTGATGACTGGCTCCCTCTAGTCAGGTTATAGTGATGACTGGCTCCCTCCCTCCAGTCAGGTTATAGTGATGACTGGCTCCCTCCCTCCAGTCAGGTTATAGTGATGACTGGCTCCCTCCCTCTAGTCAGGTTATAGTGATGACTGGCTCCCTCCCTCTAGTCAGGTTATAGTGATGACTGGCTCCCTCCCTCTAGTCAGGTTATAGTGACGACTGGCTCCCTCCCTCTAGTCAGGTTATAGTGATGACTGGCTCCCTCTAGTCAGGTTATAGTGATGACTGGCTCCCTCCCTCTAGTCAGGTTATAGTGATGACTGGCTCCCTCCCTCCAGTCAGGTTATAGTGATGACTGGCTCCCTCCCTCTAGTCAGGTTATAGTGATGACTGGCTCCCTCCCTCTAGTCAGGTTATAGTGATGACTGGCTCCCTCCCTCTAGTCAGGTTATAGTGATGACTGGCTCCCTCCCTCTAGTCAGGTTATAGTGATGACTGGCTCCCTCCCTCTAGTCAGGTTATAGTGATGACTGGCTCCCTCTAGTCAGGTTATAGTGACGACTGGCTCCCTCTAGTCAGGTTATAGTGACGACTGGCTCCCTCTAGTCAGGTTATAGTGATGACTGGCTCCCTCTAGTCAGGTTATAGTGACGACTGGCTCCCTCTAGTCAGGTTATAGTGATGACTGGCTCCCTCTAGTCAGGTTATAGTGATGACTGGCTCCCTCCCTCTAGTCAGGTTATAGTGATGACTGGCTCCCTCCCTCTAGTCAGGTTATAGTGATGACTGGCTCCCTCTAGTCAGGTTATAGTGATGACTGGCTCCCTCTAGTCAGGTTATAGTGATGACTGGCTCCCTCTAGTCAGGTTATAGTGATGACTGGCTCCCTCCCTCTAGTCAGGTTATATTGATGACTGGCTCCCTCTAGTCAGGTTATAGTGATGACTGGCTCCCTCCCTCTAGTCAGGTTATAGTGATGACTGGCTCCCTCCCTCTAGTCAGGTTACAGTGATGACTGGCTCCCTCCCTCTAGTCAGGTTACAGTGATGACTGGCTCCCTCCCTCTAGTCAGGTTATAGTGATGACTGGCTCCCTCCCTCTAGTCAGGTTATAGTGATGACTGGCTCCCTCCCTCTAGTCAGGTTATAGTGATGACTGGCTCCCTCTAGTCAGGTTATAGTGATGACTGGCTCCCTCTAGTCAGGTTATAGTGATGACTGGCTCCCTCCCTCTAGTCAGGTTATAGTGATGACTGGCTCCCTCCCTCTAGTCAGGTTATAGTGATGACTGGCTCCCTCCCTCTAGTCAGGTTATAGTGATGACTGGCTCCCTCTAGTCAGGTTATAGTGATGACTGGCTCCCTCCCTCTAGTCAGGTTATAGTGATGACTGGCTCCCTCTAGTCAGGTTATAGTGATGACTGGCTCCCTCTAGTTAGGTTATAGTGATGACTGGCTCCCTCCAGTCAGGTTATATTGATGACTGGCTCCCTCTAGTCAGGTTATAGTGATGACTGGCTCCCTCCCTCTAGTCAGGTTATAGTGATGACTGGCTCCCTCCCTCTAGTCAGGTTATAGTGATGACTGGCTCCCTCTAGTCAGGTTATAGTGATGACTGGCTCCCTCCCTCTAGTCAGGTTATAGTGATGACTGGCTCCCTCCCTCTAGTCAGGTTATATTGATGACTGGCTCCCTCCAGTCAGGTTATAGTGATGACTGGCTCCCTCCAGTCAGGTTATATTGATGACTGGCTCCCTCCAGTCAGGTTATAGTGATGACTGGCTCCCTCTAGTCAGGTTATAGTGATGACTGGCTCCCTCTAGTCAGGTTATATTGATGACTGGCTCCCTCCAGTCAGGTTATAGTGATGACTGGCTCCCTCCAGTCAGGTTATATTGATGACTGGCTCCCTCCCTCTAGTCAGGTTATAGTGGTGACTGGCTCCCTCCCTCTAGTCAGGTTATAGTGATGACTGGCTCCCTCCCTCTAGTCAGGTTATAGTGATGACTGGCTCCCTCCCTCTAGTCAGGTTATAGTGATGACTGGCTCCCTCCCTCTAGTCAGGTTATAGTGATGACTGGCTCCCTCCCTCTAGTCAGGTTATAGTGATGACTGGCTCCCTCCCTCTAGTCAGGTTATAGTGATGACTGGCTCCCTCCCTCTAGTCAGGTTATAGTGATGACTGGCTCCCTCCCTCTAGTCAGGTTATAGTGATGACTGGCTCCCTCTAGTCAGGTTATAGTGATGACTGGCTCCCTCCCTCTAGTCAGGTTATAGTGATGACTGGCTCCCTCCCTCTAGTCAGGTTATAGTGATGACTGGCTCCCTCTAGTCAGGTTATAGTGATGACTGGCTCCCTCCCTCTAGTCAGGTTATAGTGATGACTGGCTCCCTCCCTCTAGTCAGGTTATAGTGATGACTGGCTCCCTCCCTCTAGTCAGGTTATAGTGATGACTGGCTCCCTCCCTCTAGTCAGGTTATAGTGATGACTGGCTCCCTCCCTCTAGTCAGGTTATAGTGATGACTGGCTCCCTCCCTCTAGTCAGGTTATAGTGATGACTGGCTCCCTCCCTCTAGTCAGGTTATAGTGATGACTGGCTCCCTCCCTCTAGTCAGGTTATAGTGATGACTGGCTCCCTCCCTCTAGTCAGGTTATAGTGATGACTGGCTCCCTCTATTCAGGTTATAGTGATGACTGCCTCCCTCTAGTCAGGTTATAGTGATGACTGGCTCCCTCTAGTCAGGTTATAGTGATGACTGGCTCCCTCCCTCTAGTCAGGTTATAGTGATGACTGGCTCCCTCCCTCTAGTCAGGTTATAGTGATGACTGGCTCCCTCCCTCTAGTCAGGTTATAGTGATGACTGGCTCCCTCCCTCTAGTCAGGTTATAGTGATGACTGGCTCCCTCCCTCTAGTCAGGTTATAGTGATGACTGGCTCCCTCTAGTCAGGTTATAGTGATGACTGGCTCCCTCCCTCTAGTCAGGTTATAGTGATGACTGGCTCCCTCCCTCTAGTCAGGTTATAGTGATGACTGGCTCCCTCTAGTCAGGTTATAGTGACGACTGGCTCCCTCCCTCTAGTCAGGTTATAGTGATGACTGGCTCCCTCCCTCTAGTCAGGTTATAGTGATGACTGGCTCCCTCCCTCTAGTCAGGTTATAGTGATGACTGGCTCCCTCCCTCTAGTCAGGTTATAGTGATGACTGGCTCCCTCCCTCTAGTCAGGTTATAGTGATGACTGGCTCCCTCCCTCTAGTCAGGTTATAGTGACGACTGGCTCCCTCCCTCTAGTCAGGTTATAGTGACGACTGGCTCCCTCCCTCTAGTCAGGTTATAGTGACGACTGGCTCCCTCCCTCTAGTCAGGTTATAGTGATGACTGGCTCCCTCCCTCTAGTCAGGTTATAGTGATGACTGGCTCCCTCCCTCTAGTCAGGTTATAGTGACGACTGGCTCCCTCCCTCTAGTCAGGTTATAGTGATGACTGGCTCCCTCCCTCTAGTCAGGTTATAGTGATGACTGGCTCCCTCCCTCCAGTCAGGTTATAGTGATGACTGGCTCCCTCTAGTCAGGTTATAGTGATGACTGGCTCCCTCTAGTCAGGTTATAGTGATGACTGGCTCCCTCCCTCTAGTCAGGTTATAGTGATGACTGGCTCCCTCCCTCTAGTCAGGTTATAGTGATGACTGGCTCCCTCCCTCTAGTCAGGTTATAGTGATGACTGGCTCCCTCCCTGTAGTCAGGTTATAGTGATGACTGGCTCCCTCTAGTCAGGTTATAGTGATGACTGGCTCCCTCCCTCTAGTCAGGTTATAGTGATGACTGGCTCCCTCCCTCTAGTCAGGTTATAGTGATGACTGGCTCCCTCTAGTCAGGTTATAGTGACGACTGGCTCCCTCCCTCTAGTCAGGTTATAGTGATGACTGGCTCCCTCTAGTCAGGTTATAGTGATGACTGGCTCCCTCTAGTCAGGTTATAGTGATGACTGGCTCCCTCCAGTCAGGTTATAGTGATGACTGGCTCCCTCCCTCTAGTCAGGTTATAGTGATGACTGGCTCCCTCCCTCTAGTCAGGTTATAGTGACGACTGGCTCCCTCCCTCTAGTCAGGTTATAGTGATGACTGGCTCCCTCCCTCTAGTCAGGTTATAGTGATGACTGGCTCCCTCCCTCCAGTCAGGTTATAGTGATGACTGGCTCCCTCTAGTCAGGTTATAGTGATGACTGGCTCCCTCTAGTCAGGTTATAGTGATGACTGGCTCCCTCTAGTCAGGTTATAGTGATGACTGGCTCCCTCCCTCTAGTCAGGTTATAGTGATGACTGGCTCCCTCCCTCTAGTCAGGTTATAGTGATGACTGGCTCCCTCCCTCTAGTCAGGTTATAGTGATGACTGGCTCCCTCCCTGTAGTCAGGTTATAGTGATGACTGGCTCCCTCTAGTCAGGTTATAGTGATGACTGGCTCCCTCCCTCTAGTCAGGTTATAGTGATGACTGGCTCCCTCCCTCTAGTCAGGTTATAGTGATGACTGGCTCCCTCTAGTCAGGTTATAGTGACGACTGGCTCCCTCCCTCTAGTCAGGTTATAGTGATGACTGGCTCCCTCCCTCTAGTCAGGTTATAGTGATGACTGGCTCCCTCCCTCTAGTCAGGTTATAGTGATGACTGGCTCCCTCCCTCTAGTCAGGTTATAGTGATGACTGCCTCCCTCTAGTCAGGTTATAGTGATGACTGGCTCCCTCTAGTCAGGTTATAGTGATGACTGGCTCCCTCTAGTCAGGTTATAGTGATGACTGGCTCCCTCCCTGTAGTCAGGTTATAGTGATGACTGGCTCCCTCTAGTCAGGTTATAGTGATGACTGGCTCCCTCCCTCTAGTCAGGTTATAGTGATGACTGGCTCCCTCCCTCTAGTCAGGTTATAGTGATGACTGGCTCCCTCTAGTCAGGTTATAGTGATGACTGGCTCCCTCTAGTCAGGTTATAGTGATGACTGGCTCCCTCTAGTCAGGTTATAGTGATGACTGGCTCCCTCCCTCTAGTCAGGTTATATTGATGACTGGCTCCCTCCCTCTAGTCAGGTTATAGTGATGACTGGCTCCCTCCCTCTAGTCAGGTTATAGTGATGACTGGCTCCCTCCCTCTAGTCAGGTTATAGTGATGACTGGCTCCCTCCCTCTAGTCAGGTTACAGTGATGACTGGCTCCCTCCCTCTAGTCAGGTTATAGTGATGACTGGCTCCCTCCCTCTAGTCAGGTTATAGTGATGACTGGCTCCCTCTAGTCAGGTTATAGTGATGACTGGCTCCCTCTAGTCAGGTTATAGTGATGACTGGCTCCCTCCCTCTAGTCAGGTTATAGTGATGACTGGCTCCCTCCCTCTAGTCAGGTTATAGTGATGACTGGCTCCCTCCCTCTAGTCAGGTTATAGTGATGACTGGCTCCCTCCCTCTAGTCAGGTTATAGTGATGACTGGCTCCCTCCCTCTAGTCAGGTTATAGTGATGACTGGCTCCCTCCCTCTAGTCAGGTTATAGTGATGACTGGCTCCCTCCCTCTAGTCAGGTTATAGTGATGACTGGCTCCCTCCCTCTAGTCAGGTTATAGTGATGACTGGCTCCCTCCCTCTAGTCAGGTTATAGTGATGACTGGCTCCCTCCCTCTAGTCAGGTTATAGTGATGACTGGCTCCCTCCCTCTAGTCAGGTTATAGTGATGACTGGCTCCCTCCCTCTAGTCAGGTTATAGTGATGACTGGCTCCCTCTAGTCAGGTTATAGTGATGACTGGCTCCCTCTCTCTAGTCAGGTTATAGTGATGACTGGCTCCCTCCCTCTAGTCAGGTTATAGTGATGACTGGCTCCCTCCCTCTAGTCAGGTTATAGTGATGACTGGCTCCCTCCCTCTAGTCAGGTTATAGTGATGACTGGCTCCCTACCTCTAGTCAGGTTATAGTGATGACTGGCTCCCTCCCTCTAGTCAGGTTATAGTGATGACTGGCTCCCTCCCTCTAGTCAGGTTATAGTGATGACTGGCTCCCTCCCTCTAGTCAGGTTATAGTGATGACTGGCTCCCTCCCTCTAGTCAGGTTATAGTGATGACTGGCTCCCTCCCTCTAGTCAGGTTATAGTGATGACTGGCTCCCTCCCTCTAGTCAGGTTATAGTGATGACTGGCTCCCTCCCTCTAGTCAGGTTATAGTGATGACTGGCTCCCTCCCTCTAGTCAGGTTATAGTGATGACTGGCTCCCTCCCTCTAGTCAGGTTATAGTGATGACTGGCTCCCTCTAGTCAGGTTATAGTGATGACTGGCTCCCTCCCTCTAGTCAGGTTATAGTGATGACTGGCTCCCTCTAGTCAGGTTATAGTGATGACTGGCTCCCTCCCTCTAGTCAGGTTATAGTGATGACTGGCTCCCTCCCTCTAGTCAGGTTATAGTGATGACTGGCTCCCTCCCTCTAGTCAGGTTATAGTGATGACTGGCTCCCTCCCTCTAGTCAGGTTATAGTGATGACTGGCTCCCTCTAGTCAGGTTATAGTGATGACTGGCTCCCTCCCTCTAGTCAGGTTATAGTGATGACTGGCTCCCTCCCTCTAGTCAGGTTATAGTGATGACTGGCTCCCTCCCTCTAGTCAGGTTATAGTGATGACTGGCTCCCTCTAGTCAGGTTATAGTGATGACTGGCTCCCTCCCTCTAGTCAGGTTATAGTGATGACTGGCTCCCTCCCTCTAGTCAGGTTATAGTGATGACTGGCTCCCTCCCTCTAGTCAGGTTATAGTGATGACTGGCTCCCTCCCTCTAGTCAGGTTATAGTGATGACTGGCTCCCTCTAGTCAGGTTATAGTGATGACTGGCTCCCTCCCTCTAGTCAGGTTATAGTGATGACTGGCTCCCTCCCTCTAGTCAGGTTATAGTGATGACTGGCTCCCTCCCTCTAGTCAGGTTATAGTGATGACTGGCTCCCTCCCTCTAGTCAGGTTATAGTGATGACTGGCTCCCTCCCTCTAGTCAGGTTATAGTGATGACTGGCTCCCTCCCTCTAGTCAGGTTATAGTGATGACTGGCTCCCCTCTAGTCAGGTTATAGTGATGACTGGCTCCCTCCCTCTAGTCAGGTTATAGTGATGACTGGCTCCCTCTAGTCAGGTTATAGTGATGACTGGCTCCCTCTAGTCAGGTTATAGTGATGACTGGCTCCCTCCCTCTAGTCAGGTTATAGTGATGACTGGCTCCCTCTAGTCAGGTTATAGTGATGACTGGCTCCCTCCCTCTAGTCAGGTTATAGTGATGACTGGCTCCCTCCCTCTAGTCAGGTTATAGTGATGACTGGCTCCCTCCCTCTAGTCAGGTTATAGTGATGACTGGCTCCCTCCCTCTAGTCAGGTTATAGTGATGACTGGCTCCCTCCCTCTAGTCAGGTTATAGTGATGACTGGCTCCCTCCCTCTAGTCAGGTTATAGTGATGACTGGCTCCCTCCCTCTAGTCAGGTTATAGTGATGACTGGCTCCCTCCCTCTAGTCAGGTTATAGTGATGACTGGCTCCCTCCCTCTAGTCAGGTTATAGTGATGACTGGCTCCCTCCCTCTAGTCAGGTTATAGTGATGACTGGCTCCCTCCCTCTAGTCAGGTTATAGTGATGACTGGCTCCCTCCCTCTAGTCAGGTTATAGTGATGACTGGCTCCCTCCCTCTAGTCAGGTTATAGTGATGACTGGCTCCCTCCCTCTAGTCAGGTTATAGTGATGACTGGCTCCCTCCCTCTAGTCAGGTTATAGTGATGACTGGCTCCCTCCCTCTAGTCAGGTTATAGTGATGACTGGCTCCCTCCTCTAGTCAGGTTATAGTGATGACTGGCTCCCTCTAGTCAGGTTATAGTGATGACTGGCTCCCTCCCTCTAGTCAGGTTATAGTGATGACTGGCTCCCTCCCTCTAGTCAGGTTATAGTGATGACTGGCTCCCTCCCTCTAGTCAGGTTATAGTGATGACTGGCTCCCTCCCTCTAGTCAGGTTATAGTGATGACTGGCTCCCTCCCTCTAGTCAGGTTATAGTGATGACTGGCTCCCTCCCTCTAGTCAGGTTATAGTGATGACTGGCTCCCTCCCTCTAGTCAGGTTATAGTGATGACTGGCTCCCTCCCTCTAGTCAGGTTATAGTGATGACTGGCTCCCTCCCTCTAGTCAGGTTATAGTGATGACTGGCTCCCTCCCTCTAGTCAGGTTATAGTGATGACTGGCTCCCTCCCTCTAGTCAGGTTATAGTGATGACTGGCTCCCTCTAGTCAGGTTATAGTGATGACTGGCTCCCTCCCTCTAGTCAGGTTATAGTGATGACTGGCTCCCTCCCTCTAGTCAGGTTATAGTGATGACTGGCTCCCTCCCTCTAGTCAGGTTATAGTGATGACTGGCTCCCTCCCTCTAGTCAGGTTATAGTGATGACTGGCTCCCTCCTCTAGTCAGGTTATAGTGATGACTGGCTCCCTCCCTCTAGTCAGGTTATAGTGATGACTGGCTCCCTCCCTCTAGTCAGGTTATAGTGATGACTGGCTCCCTCCCTCTAGTCAGGTTATAGTGATGACTGGCTCCCTCCCTCTAGTCAGGTTATAGTGATGACTGGCTCCCTCCCTCTAGTCAGGTTATAGTGATGACTGGCTCCCTCCCTCTAGTCAGGTTATAGTGATGACTGGCTCCCTCCCTCTAGTCAGGTTATAGTGATGACTGGCTCCCTCCCTCTAGTCAGGTTATAGTGATGACTGGCTCCCTCTAGTCAGGTTATAGTGATGACTGGCTCCCTCCCTCTAGTCAGGTTATAGTGATGACTGGCTCCCTCCCTCTAGTCAGGTTATAGTGATGACTGGCTCCCTCCCTCTAGTCAGGTTATAGTGATGACTGGCTCCCTCCCTCTAGTCAGGTTATAGTGATGACTGGCTCCCTCCCTCTAGTCAGGTTATAGTGATGACTGGCTCCCTCCCTCTAGTCAGGTTATAGTGATGACTGGCTCCTCCTCTAGTCAGGTTATAGTGATGACTGGCTCCCTCTAGTCAGGTTATAGTGATGACTGGCTCCCTCTAGTCAGGTTATAGTGATGACTGGCTCCCTCCCTCTAGTCAGGTTATAGTGATGACTGGCTCCCTCTAGTCAGGTTATAGTGATGACTGGCTCCCTCCCTCTAGTCAGGTTATAGTGATGACTGGCTCCCTCCCTCTAGTCAGGTTATAGTGATGACTGGCTCCCTCCCTCTAGTCAGGTTATAGTGATGACTGGCTCCCTCCCTCTAGTCAGGTTATAGTGATGACTGGCTCCCTCCCTCTAGTCAGGTTATAGTGATGACTGGCTCCCTCCCTCTAGTCAGGTTATAGTGATGACTGGCTCCCTCCCTCTAGTCAGGTTATAGTGATGACTGGCTCCCTCCCTCTAGTCAGGTTATAGTGATGACTGGCTCCCTCCCTCTAGTCAGGTTATAGTGATGACTGGCTCCCTCCCTCTAGTCAGGTTATAGTGATGACTGGCTCCCTCCCTCTAGTCAGGTTATAGTGATGACTGGCTCCCTCCCTCTAGTCAGGTTATAGTGATGACTGGCTCCCTCCCTCTAGTCAGGTTATAGTGATGACTGGCTCCCTCCCTCTAGTCAGGTTATAGTGATGACTGGCTCCCTCCCTCTAGTCAGGTTATAGTGATGACTGGCTCCCTCTAGTCAGGTTATAGTGATGACTGGCTCCCTCCCTCTAGTCAGGTTATAGTGATGACTGGCTCCCTCCCTCTAGTCAGGTTATAGTGATGACTGGCTCCCTCCTCTAGTCAGGTTATAGTGATGACTGGCTCCCTCCTCTAGTCAGGTTATAGTGATGACTGGCTCCCTCCCTCTAGTCAGGTTATAGTGATGACTGGCTCCCTCCCTCTAGTCAGGTTATAGTGATGACTGGCTCCCTCCCTCTAGTCAGGTTATAGTGATGACTGGCTCCCTCCCTCTAGTCAGGTTATAGTGATGACTGGCTCCTCCCTCTAGTCAGGTTATAGTGATGACTGGCTCCCTCCCTCTAGTCAGGTTATAGTGATGACTGGCTCCCTCCCTCTAGTCAGGTTATAGTGATGACTGGCTCCCTCCCTCTAGTCAGGTTATAGTGATGACTGGCTCCCTCCCTCTAGTCAGGTTATAGTGATGACTGGCTCCCTCCCTCTAGTCAGGTTATAGTGATGACTGGCTCCCTCCCTCTAGTCAGGTTATAGTGATGACTGGCTCCCTCCCTCTAGTCAGGTTATAGTGATGACTGGCTCCCTCCCTCTAGTCAGGTTATAGTGATGACTGGCTCCCTCCCTCTAGTCAGGTTATAGTGATGACTGGCTCCCTCCCTCTAGTCAGGTTATAGTGATGACTGGCTCCCTCCCTCTAGTCAGGTTATAGTGATGACTGGCTCCCTCCCTCTAGTCAGGTTATAGTGATGACTGGCTCCCTCCCTCTAGTCAGGTTATAGTGATGACTGGCTCCCTCCCTCTAGTCAGGTTATAGTGATGACTGGCTCCCTCCCTCTAGTCAGGTTATAGTGATGACTGGCTCCCTCCCTCTAGTCAGGTTATAGTGATGACTGGCTCCCTCCTCTAGTCAGGTTATAGTGATGACTGGCTCCCCTCTAGTCAGGTTATAGTGATGACTGGCTCCCTCCCTCTAGTCAGGTTATAGTGATGACTGGCTCCCTCCCTCTAGTCAGGTTATAGTGATGACTGGCTCCCTCCCTCTAGTCAGGTTATAGTGATGACTGGCTCCCTCCCTCTAGTCAGGTTATAGTGATGACTGGCTCCCTCCCTCTAGTCAGGTTATAGTGATGACTGGCTCCCTCCCTCTAGTCAGGTTATAGTGATGACTGGCTCCCTCCCTCTAGTCAGGTTATAGTGATGACTGGCTCCCTCCCTCTAGTCAGGTTATAGTGATGACTGGCTCCCTCCCTCTAGTCAGGTTATAGTGATGACTGGCTCCCTCCCTCTAGTCAGGTTATAGTGATGACTGGCTCCCTCCCTCTAGTCAGGTTATAGTGATGACTGGCTCCCTCTAGTCAGGTTATAGTGATGACTGGCTCCCTCCCTCTAGTCAGGTTATAGTGATGACTGGCTCCCTCCCTCTAGTCAGGTTATAGTGATGACTGGCTCCCTCCCTCTAGTCAGGTTATAGTGATGACTGGCTCCCTCCCTCTAGTCAGGTTATAGTGATGACTGGCTCCCTCCCTCTAGTCAGGTTATAGTGATGACTGGCTCCCTCCCTCTAGTCAGGTTATAGTGATGACTGGCTCCCTCCCTCTAGTCAGGTTATAGTGACGACTGGCTCCCTCCCTCTAGTCAGGTTATAGTGATGACTGGCTCCCTCCCTCTAGTCAGGTTATAGTGATGACTGGCTCCCTCCCTCTAGTCAGGTTATAGTGATGACTGGCTCCCTCCCTCTAGTCAGGTTATAGTGATGACTGGCTCCCTCCCTCTAGTCAGGTTATAGTGATGACTGGCTCCCTCCCTCTAGTCAGGTTATAGTGATGACTGGCTCCCCTCTAGTCAGGTTATAGTGATGACTGGCTCCCTCCCTCTAGTCAGGTTATAGTGATGACTGGCTCCCTCCCTCTAGTCAGGTTATAGTGATGACTGGCTCCCTCCCTCTAGTCAGGTTATAGTGATGACTGGCTCCCTCCCTCTAGTCAGGTTATAGTGATGACTGGCTCCCTCCCTCTAGTCAGGTTATAGTGATGACTGGCTCCCTCCCTCTAGTCAGGTTATAGTGATGACTGGCTCCCTCTAGTCAGGTTATAGTGATGACTGGCTCCCTCCTAGTCAGGTTATAGTGATGACTGGCTCCCTCTAGTCAGGTTATAGTGATGACTGGCTCCCTCCCTCTAGTCAGGTTATAGTGATGACTGGCTCCCTCTAGTCAGGTTATAGTGATGACTGGCTCCCTCCCTCTAGTCAGGTTATAGTGATGACTGGCTCCCTCCCTCTAGTCAGGTTATAGTGATGACTGGCTCCCTCCCTCTAGTCAGGTTATAGTGATGACTGGCTCCCTCCCTCTAGTCAGGTTATAGTGATGACTGGCTCCCTCCCTCTAGTCAGGTTATAGTGATGACTGGCTCCCTCCCTCTAGTCAGGTTATAGTGATGACTGGCTCCCTCCCTCTAGTCAGGTTATAGTGATGACTGGCTCCCTCCCTCTAGTCAGGTTATAGTGATGACTGGCTCCCTCCCTCTAGTCAGGTTATAGTGACGACTGGCTCCCTCCCTCTAGTCAGGTTATAGTGATGACTGGCTCCCTCCCTCTAGTCAGGTTATAGTGATGACTGGCTCCCTCCCTCTAGTCAGGTTATAGTGATGACTGGCTCCCTCCCTCTAGTCAGGTTATAGTGATGACTGGCTCCCTCCCTCTAGTCAGGTTATAGTGATGACTGGCTCCCTCCCTCTAGTCAGGTTATAGTGATGACTGGCTCCCTCTAGTCAGGTTATAGTGATGACTGGCTCCCTCCCTCTAGTCAGGTTATAGTGATGACTGGCTCCCTCCCTCTAGTCAGGTTATAGTGATGACTGGCTCCCTCTAGTCAGGTTATAGTGATGACTGGCTCCCTCCAGTCAGGTTATAGTGATGACTGGCTCCCTCCCTCTAGTCAGGTTATAGTGATGACTGGCTCCCTCCCTCTAGTCAGGTTATAGTGATGACTGGCTCCCTCCCTCTAGTCAGGTTATAGTGATGACTGGCTCCCTCCCTCTAGTCAGGTTATAGTGATGACTGGCTCCCTCTAGTCAGGTTATAGTGATGACTGGCTCCCTCCCTCTAGTCAGGTTATAGTGATGACTGGCTCCCTCCCTCTAGTCAGGTTATAGTGATGACTGGCTCCCTCCCTCTAGTCAGGTTATAGTGATGACTGGCTCCCTCCCTCCAGTCAGGTTATAGTGATGACTGGCTCCCTCCCTCTAGTCAGGTTATAGTGATGACTGGCTCCCTCCCTCTAGTCAGGTTATAGTGATGACTGGCTCCCTCCCTCTAGTCAGGTTATAGTGATGACTGGCTCCCTCCCTCTAGTCAGGTTATAGTGATGACTGGCTCCCTCCCTCTAGTCAGGTTATAGTGATGACTGGCTCCCTCCCTCTAGTCAGGTTATAGTGATGACTGGCTCCCTCCCTCTAGTCAGGTTATAGTGATGACTGGCTCCCTCTAGTCAGGTTATAGTGATGACTGGCTCCCTCTAGTCAGGTTATAGTGATGACTGGCTCCCTCCCTCTAGTCAGGTTATAGTGATGACTGGCTCCCTCCCTCTAGTCAGGTTATAGTGATGACTGGCTCCCTCCCTCTAGTCAGGTTATAGTGATGACTGGCTCCCTCCCTCTAGTCAGGTTATAGTGATGACTGGCTCCCTCCCTCTAGTCAGGTTATAGTGATGACTGGCTCCCTCCCTCTAGTCAGGTTATAGTGATGACTGGCTCCCTCCCTCTAGTCAGGTTATAGTGATGACTGGCTCCCTCCCTCTAGTCAGGTTATAGTGATGACTGGCTCCCTCCCTCTAGTCAGGTTATAGTGATGACTGGCTCCCTCTAGTCAGGTTATAGTGATGACTGGCTCCCTCTAGTCAGGTTATAGTGATGACTGGCTCCCTCCCTCTAGTCAGGTTATAGTGATGACTGGCTCCCTCCCTCTAGTCAGGTTATAGTGATGACTGGCTCCCTCCCTCTAGTCAGGTTATAGTGATGACTGGCTCCCTCCCTCTAGTCAGGTTACAGTGATGACTGGCTCCCTCTCTCTAGTCAGGTTATAGTGATGACTGGCTCCCTCCCTCTAGTCAGGTTATAGTGATGACTGGCTCCCTCCCTCTAGTCAGGTTATAGTGATGACTGGCTCCCTCCCTCTAGTCAGGTTATAGTGACGACTGGCTCCCTCCCTCCAGTCAGGTTATAGTGATGACTGGCTCCCTCTAGTCAGGTTATAGTGATGACTGGCTCCCTCCCTCTAGTCAGGTTATAGTGATGACTGGCTCCCTCCCTCTAGTCAGGTTATAGTGATGACTGGCTCCCTCCCTCTAGTCAGGTTATAGTGATGACTGGCTCCCTCCCTCTAGTCAGGTTATAGTGATGACTGGCTCCCTCTAGTCAGGTTATAGTGATGACTGGCTCCCTCCCTCTAGTCAGGTTATAGTGATGACTGGCTCCCTCCCTCTAGTCAGGTTATAGTGATGACTGGCTCCCTCCCTCTAGTCAGGTTATAGTGATGACTGGCTCCCTCCCTCTAGTCAGGTTATAGTGATGACTGGCTCCCTCCCTCTAGTCAGGTTATAGTGATGACTGGCTCCCTCCCTCTAGTCAGGTTATAGTGATGACTGGCTCCCTCTAGTCAGGTTATAGTGATGACTGGCTCCCTCTAGTCAGGTTATAGTGATGACTGGCTCCCTCTAGTCAGGTTATAGTGATGACTGGCTCCCTCCCTCTAGTCAGGTTATAGTGATGACTGGCTCCCTCTAGTCAGGTTATAGTGATGACTGGCTCCCTCCCTCTAGTCAGGTTATAGTGATGACTGGCTCCCTCCCTCTAGTCAGGTTATAGTGATGACTGGCTCCCTCTAGTCAGGTTATAGTGATGACTGGCTCCCTCCCTCTAGTCAGGTTATAGTGATGACTGGCTCCCTCTAGTCAGGTTATAGTGATGACTGGCTCCCTCCCTCTAGTCAGGTTATAGTGATGACTGGCTCCCTCCCTCTAGTCAGGTTATAGTGACGACTGGCTCCCTCCCTCTAGTCAGGTTATAGTGATGACTGGCTCCCTCCCTCTAGTCAGGTTATAGTGATGACTGGCTCCCTCCCTCTAGTCAGGTTATAGTGATGACTGGCTCCCTCCCTCTAGTCAGGTTATATTGATGACTGGCTCCCTCCCTCTAGTCAGGTTATAGTGATGACTGGCTCCCTCTAGTCAGGTTATAGTGATGACTGGCTCCCTCCCTCTAGTCAGGTTATAGTGATGACTGGCTCCCTCTAGTCAGGTTATAGTGATGACTGGCTCCCTCCCTCTAGTCAGGTTATAGTGATGACTGGCTCCCTCCCTCTAGTCAGGTTATAGTGATGACTGGCTCCCTCCCTCTAGTCAGGTTATAGTGATGACTGGCTCCCTCCCTCTAGTCAGGTTATAGTGATGACTGGCTCCCTCCCTCTAGTCAGGTTATAGTGATGACTGGCTCCCTCCCTCTAGTCAGGTTATAGTGATGACTGGCTCCCTCCCTCTAGTCAGGTTATAGTGATGACTGGCTCCCTCCCTCTAGTCAGGTTATAGTGATGACTGGCTCCCTCCCTCTAGTCAGGTTATAGTGATGACTGGCTCCCTCCCTCTAGTCAGGTTATAGTGATGACTGGCTCCCTCCCTCTAGTCAGGTTATAGTGATGACTGGCTCCCTCCCTCTAGTCAGGTTATAGTGATGACTGGCTCCCTCCCTCTAGTCAGGTTATAGTGATGACTGGCTCCCTCCCTCTAGTCAGGTTATAGTGATGACTGGCTCCCTCTAGTCAGGTTATAGTGATGACTGGCTCCCTCTAGTCAGGTTATATTGATGACTGGCTCCCTCCCTCTAGTCAGGTTATAGTGATGACTGGCTCCCTCCCTCTAGTCAGGTTATAGTGATGACTGGCTCCCTCCCTCTAGTCAGGTTATAGTGATGACTGGCTCCCTCCCTCTAGTCAGGTTATAGTGATGACTGGCTCCCTCCCTCTAGTCAGGTTATAGTGATGACTGGCTCCCTCCCTCTAGTCAGGTTATAGTGATGACTGGCTCCCTCCCTCTAGTCAGGTTATAGTGATGACTGCCTCCCTCCCTCTAGTCAGGTTATAGTGATGACTGGCTCCCTCCCTCTAGTCAGGTTATAGTGATGACTGGGTCCCTCCCTCTAGTCAGGTTATAGTGATGACTGGCTCCCTCCCTCTAGTCAGGTTATATTGATGACTGGCTCCCTCCCTCTAGTCAGGTTATAGTGATGACTGGCTCCCTCCCTCTAGTCAGGTTATAGTGATGACTGGCTCCCTCCCTCTAGTCAGGTTATAGTGATGACTGGCTCCCTCCCTCTAGTCAGGTTATAGTGATGACTGGCTCCCTCCCTCTAGTCAGGTTATAGTGATGACTGGCTCCCTCCCTCTAGTCAGGTTATAGTGATGACTGGCTCCCTCCCTCTAGTCAGGTTATAGTGATGACTGGCTCCCTCTAGTCAGGTTATAGTGATGACTGGCTCCCTCCCTCTAGTCAGGTTATAGTGATGACTGGCTCCCTCCCTCTAGTCAGGTTATAGTGATGACTGGCTCCCTCCCTCTAGTCAGGTTATAGTGATGACTGGCTCCCTCCCTCTAGTCAGGTTATAGTGATGACTGGCTCCCTCCCTCTAGTCAGGTTATAGTGATGACTGGCTCCCTCCCTCTAGTCAGGTTATAGTGATGACTGGCTCCCTCCCTCTAGTCAGGTTATAGTGATGACTGGCTCCCTCCCTCTAGTCAGGTTATAGTGATGACTGGCTCCCTCCCTCTAGTCAGGTTATAGTGATGACTGGCTCCCTCCCTCTAGTCAGGTTATAGTGATGACTGGCTCCCTCTAGTCAGGTTATAGTGATGACTGGCTCCCTCCCTCTAGTCAGGTTATATTGATGACTGGCTCCCTCTAGTCAGGTTATAGTGATGACTGGCTCCCTCTAGTCAGGTTATAGTGATGACTGGCTCCCTCTAGTCAGGTTATAGTGATGACTGGCTCCCTCCCTCTAGTCAGGTTATAGTGATGACTGGCTCCCTCCCTCTAGTCAGGTTATAGTGATGACTGGCTCCCTCCCTCTAGTCAGGTTATAGTGATGACTGGCTCCCTCCCTCTAGTCAGGTTATAGTGATGACTGGCTCCCTCTAGTCAGGTTATAGTGATGACTGGCTCCCTCTAGTCAGGTTATATTGATGACTGGCTCCCTCCCTCTAGTCAGGTTATAGTGATGACTGGCTCCCTCCCTCTAGTCAGGTTATAGTGATGACTGGCTCCCTCCCTCTAGTCAGGTTATAGTGATGACTGGCTCCCTCCCTCTAGTCAGGTTATAGTGATGACTGGCTCCCTCCCTCTAGTCAGGTTATAGTGATGACTGGCTCCCTCCCTCTAGTCAGGTTATAGTGATGACTGGCTCCCTCCCTCTAGTCAGGTTATAGTGATGACTGGCTCCCTCCCTCTAGTCAGGTTATAGTGATGACTGGCTCCCTCCCTCTAGTCAGGTTATAGTGATGACTGGCTCCCTCCCTCTAGTCAGGTTATAGTGATGACTGGCTCCCTCCCTCTAGTCAGGTTATAGTGATGACTGGCTCCCTCCCTCTAGTCAGGTTATAGTGATGACTGGCTCCCTCCCTCTAGTCAGGTTATAGTGATGACTGGCTCCCTCCCTCTAGTCAGGTTATAGTGATGACTGGCTCCCTCCCTCTAGTCAGGTTATAGTGATGACTGGCTCCCTCCCTCTAGTCAGGTTATATTGATGACTGGCTCCCTCCCTCTAGTCAGGTTATAGTGATGACTGGCTCCCTCCCTCTAGTCAGGTTATAGTGATGACTGGCTCCCTCTAGTCAGGTTATAGTGATGACTGGCTCCCTCCCTCTAGTCAGGTTATAGTGATGACTGGCTCCCTCCCTCTAGTCAGGTTATAGTGACGACTGGCTCCCTCCCTCTAGTCAGGTTATAGTGACGACTGGCTCCCTCTAGTCAGGTTATAGTGACGACTGGCTCCCTCTAGTCAGGTTATAGTGATGACTGGCTCCCTCCCTCTAGTCAGGTTATAGTGACGACTGGCTCCCTCCCTCTAGTCAGGTTATAGTGACGACTGGCTCCCTCTAGTCAGGTTATAGTGACGACTGGCTCCCTCTAGTCAGGTTATAGTGACGACTGGCTCCCTCTAGTCAGGTTATAGTGACGACTGGCTCCCTCTAGTCAGGTTATAGTGATGACTGGCTCCCTCCAGTCAGGTTATAGTGATGACTGGCTCCCTCCCTCTAGTCAGGTTATAGTGATGACTGGCTCCCTCCCTCTAGTCAGGTTATAGTGACGACTGGCTCCCTCCCTCTAGTCAGGTTATAGTGACGACTGGCTCCCTCCCTCTAGTCAGGTTATAGTGACGACTGGCTCCCTCTAGTCAGGTTATAGTGACGACTGGCTCCCTCTAGTCAGGTTATAGTGATGACTGGCTCCCTCCCTCTAGTCAGGTTATAGTGATGACTGGCTCCCTCCCTCTAGTCAGGTTATAGTGACGACTGGCTCCCTCTAGTCAGGTTATAGTGACGACTGGCTCCCTCTAGTCAGGTTATAGTGACGACTGGCTCCCTCTAGTCAGGTTATAGTGACGACTGGCTCCCTCTAGTCAGGTTATAGTGATGACTGGCTCCCTCCAGTCAGGTTATAGTGATGACTGGCTCCCTCCAGTCAGGTTATAGTGATGACTGGCTCCCTCCCTCTAGTCAGGTTATAGTGATGACTGGCTCCCTCCCTCTAGTCAGGTTATAGTGATGACTGGCTCCCTCCCTCTAGTCAGGTTATAGTGATGACTGGCTCCCTCCCTCTAGTCAGGTTATAGTGATGACTGGCTCCCTCCCTCTAGTCAGGTTATAGTGATGACTGGCTCCCTCCCTCTAGTCAGGTTATAGTGATGACTGGCTCCCTCCCTCTAGTCAGGTTATAGTGATGACTGGCTCCCTCCCTCTAGTCAGGTTATAGTGATGACTGGCTCCCTCCCTCTAGTCAGGTTATAGTGACGACTGGCTCCCTCTAGTCAGGTTATAGTGACGACTGGCTCCCTCTAGTCAGGTTATAGTGATGACTGGCTCCCTCCCTCTAGTCAGGTTATAGTGATGACTGGCTCCCTCCCTCTAGTCAGGTTATAGTGATGACTGGCTCCCTCCCTCTAGTCAGGTTATAGTGATGACTGGCTCCCTCCCTCTAGTCAGGTTATAGTGATGACTGGCTCCCTCCCTCTAGTCAGGTTATAGTGATGACTGGCTCCCTCCCTCTAGTCAGGTTATAGTGATGACTGGCTCCCTCCCTCTAGTCAGGTTATAGTGATGACTGGCTCCCTCCCTCTAGTCAGGTTATAGTGATGACTGGCTCCCTCCCTCTAGTCAGGTTATAGTGACGACTGGCTCCCTCTAGTCAGGTTATAGTGACGACTGGCTCCCTCTAGTCAGGTTATAGTGACGACTGGCTCCCTCTAGTCAGGTTATAGTGACGACTGGCTCCCTCTAGTCAGGTTATAGTGACGACTGGCTCCCTCTAGTCAGGTTATAGTGACGACTGGCTCCCTCTAGTCAGGTTATAGTGATGACTGGCTCCCTCCAGTCAGGTTATAGTGATGACTGGCTCCCTCCAGTCAGGTTATAGTGATGACTGGCTCCCTCTAGTCAGGTTATAGTGATGACTGGCTCCCTCTAGTCAGGTTATAGTGATGACTGGCTCCCTCCCTCTAGTCAGGTTATAGTGATGACTGGCTCCCTCCCTCTAGTCAGGTTATAGTGATGACTGGCTCCCTCCAGTCATTTGTGTTTAAATTATTTAATCAAACAGCGTGCTTAAAGCATCAGACAAGTTCAGTACATACAGTTGATTTTATAAAAACACATGGGGCGATTTGTAGAAAGAACAGATGACTCTTGGTTGACCAAGATGTATTTTAGTTGGGGACAGCACTAGAACATGATTTTGGGGCTCCCGAGTGGCGCAGCGGACACTGCATCTCAGTGCTTGAGGCTTCACTACAGACACCCTGGTTCAAATCCAGGCTGTATCACTACCGGCCGTGATTTGGAGTCCCATAGGGCGGCGCACAATTGGCCCAGCGGTGTCCGGGGTAGGCAGTCATTGTAAATAAGAATTTGTTCTTAACTGACTTGCCTAGTTAAATAAAGGTTACATTTAAATACATTTAAAAAATAGAGTTTCATGACAATCCATTTTTTACAAATCCGGCAAGGCACCAATTTTGAGAAGGGTTTAAAACAAAGGTTTCAAACCAATTCATGAATGTAATTGAATCTAGGTATGTCTTGCCTTTAATGTGATGGCATGAAAAACAATTGGCTGAATATTATACAATGACTTAACAGCTCTAATAATTTGCCTCCACAGGAAATCTACACTGGCAGTTATAGAATATACTATATAGCCTAGAAACCTGGTTAAACTATCATTATGACATCATGGATGAATTCTAGAATATACTATATAGCCTAGAAACCTGGTTAAACTATCATTATGACATCATGGATGAATTCTAGAATATACTATATAGCCTAGAAACCTGGTTAAACTATCATTATGACATAATGGATGAATTCTAGAATATACTATATATCCTAGAAACCTGGTTAAACTATCATTATGACATCATGGATGAATTCTAGAATATACTATATAGCCTAGAAACCTGGTTAAACTATCATTATGACATCATGGATGAATAAATTTGAGTGGTTACACTCCTCCTTCCCCCATCCCTCAGCTGTTTACCAAACCAAGCCTCTGGGCAGCCATTTTGTTACTGTTGAAAAAACCCACACAACCCAGCAATCTGCAGTTCATACAATAACAAAGCTGTCATTCCACCAGTTTTGGTAATAAGATGATTAGGGGGTTGGAGAAATGTAACTACTTTCAAATTCATAGACAGACCTATGGATGCAAGGACTGACCGTCCATGATATCAACATGATAGTTTTAACCATGTTGAGGCTATACAGTGTTGATTTACATTGTTTCTAGACATTGGAGTAAAAAAAGCTTATTTGGGGATCTGATTGGGTAAACTGGTGAACTAAGCTCATGAGGCATGTGTTATATTCTTCAACAATCAATGGCTATAAATTAATAATGCAAAAGTCACAATATGGATGTAGCTATTGCATATTTCCGCTTTAACACCACACATCAGTTCAACAACTGCAGAGTTTGTGCCTCTGTTTTTAAGACAGTACTTACTAGTGTTAATCAGGGAACGGTTTCTCAAAACCATCTTATGGCTAAGTTCACCGTTAGAACCATTGGACGCCTTAAGATGCGTTTGGGAAACCGGGCCCAGATGTCCAGTTTCCTCCTCTATCGATGTAACAGTCATCTCCTCCTCATCTTTCACTCCATAAACTGCATCCTCCTCTTCTTTTACTGTAACATCCTCCTCCTCTTTCACTCTGAACGCGTCTTTTTCTTCTTTCACAGTAACGGCCTCACCCTCTACTTCTTGTTTTACTGTGATATTCTCTTCTTTAGCAGGAGAGTAGCTCAGTGACCGCATGGTCGGAGATGTTAGCTAGCTAGGCTAATGCTAACTTAACCAGCCCGCTAGCTGAATAATAACAACAACACCGTAAATATGAAATTAAATCGGATAACTAACTAGACGACAGAAGAGGGTTTAAAACACAGTGGCTAATATACACTAACGCGTCTAAAGAGCTTTATTGTTCGGCTATTTTGTCTAGCAAGCTACCGTGGTGTCCGACTAACTGTTGCTGCTGTTGAAAGAAGAGTTCCGTCCACTACATTATACGTGACACCAACAGCATCGCGTTAAATTCCCAGACCGCCATCTGCTGACTGGAGTGGGTAACGCAGTTGAGTAAAATGTATATTTTGTCAGACAAAAAGTTAAAGGGTAGGAATAAGGGACATCGCTGGTCATAAAATATTCATTACTTTCTTCAGCAATACTAGGAGAGAGGGGTACCCCTACACAGAACTGAACTGGATCTAAGATGGCGGACAGAAATACTAGGAGAGAGGGATACCCCTACACAGAACTGAACTGGATCAAAGATGGCGGACAGAAATACTAGGAGAGAGGGGTACCCCTACACAGAACTGAACTGGATCAAAGATGGCGGACAGAAACACTAGGAGAGAGGGGTACCCCTACACAGAACTGAACTGGATCAAAGATGGCGGACAGAAATACTAGGAGAGAGGGATACCCCTACACAGAACTGAACTGGATCAAAGATGGAGGACAGAAATACTAGGAGAGAGGCGTAACCCTACACAGAACTGAACTGGATCAAAGATGGCGGACAGAAACACTAGGAGAGAGGGGTACCCCTACACAGAACTGAACTGGATCAAAGATGGCGGACAGAAATACTAGGATGGAAGCAAATGTAAGGGATTATAACGTCATAACGAATCATGCAGAAACATGTACAGTTGACAGAAATGTTAGTTAATGTAGAGACAAACGATTATGCTTTTTCTTATCATAAAGTTTATTTACGAAAATCGCGATTTAGCCAGCTAGCTGAATAGCTAACATTAGCCAGCTAACGGACTAGCTAACATTAAACAGCTAGCTGACTAGCTAACATTAACCAGCTAGCTGAATAGCTAACATTAACCAGCTAGCTGACTAGCTAACATTAGCCAGCTAGCTGACTAGCTAACATTAACCACCTAGCTGACTAGCTAACAATAACCAGCTAGCTGACTAGCTAACATTAACCAACTAGCTGACTAGCTAACATTAGCCAGCTAGCTGACTAGCATTATGGGTGTTGTGACATGAGTATGTAATTGTCATTCTGGTTGTTTTAGGGACTCCTGAAACAACCAGCAAACCAGGCTGTTGTTTTGTGAAACAGTGAATGTATAGAATCTAGCCAGCTGAAGAATTTACTGAAAATTGAATGTACAATTGTGTTAGCTTGCCTTGCTGATATTTGCCATGCAGATAGATGAAATAACGTAGCTAGCTATGTTCTTGCTTATTGTGCAGTGGATGATTAAAATACCTGTATGCCTATGGATGTGTAGCTAGCTATCTAGCCGATCTGTGTATGGACCCAAACGTTTGGTATACATATTAGTTCAGAACCTATGAACCTCAGCTATCATAGCCAGTTGTATCAACTTCAAAACAGCCTGAATGACATTAATGAAGCCTATGGATTGAGTAGAATATAATATAACTTTGTGCCAAGGATGCAAGTCGTATATACATGTAGTTATTACCATGCATGAGATCCCCACTTTGTAGCCTGTACATTTAATATATTCACTGATCATGTACTCTACCTTGGCAAATAAAGGTGCAGTTTAGGTATGAATGTCTTTGAGATTATTTTTCAGTCATATCCAATACCATCAAATTCCAGTCTTTGAATGACGCTGTGTCTGCATGTATGTATTACAATTATACACTTCAACAGTGTTTACCAATCTTGGTCCTGGGACATCAATGGTTACACATTGTAACTAATAGACTAGAAACAGGATTTAACTAGTTAATTCATATATACAGAAATATAATGTTAAAAAACAGTACACTACACTTCCTATGCATCATGTAAATACTCTAACACTGGTTCATCTCAACATCTAATGCCCTTCATCTGCATTGATCTGATAAACACAGGATAGGTGGAGTATTTCATCACATTACACTTCATTTCAACCAGTGGAGAATGTGAAACGCTTTATTGAAAAGCTCATTATCCAAGTGTTATAAATACAAGTTTAATCTGTACTTCAATGCACATCTGTTGTGCATTATAAAAACAGAGGAAGAAAGAGGAGGTGGTGAGAGAGGTGTAAAAGACAGAAAGGGAAAGAGGTAAGCACATAGGAGCAGGGAAGGCAGCACATGATTAATGAATCACAGTGCTACATAAATATTCTCTCAGTTCATCACAATTACATAATAGTGTCTCTCGTCGGCCCAAAGGTTCTTAAAAGCAGGTGAGGTGGTGATGATGGGACTGGGGGTTGGCATCCTCTCACATCAAAACATATCTGCAGACGAGAGACAGATGGAGAGAGAGAGCATGTTTAAACCTTGTGTTTATATTTTTTATTCTAACATTGTTAGTCATCAATCAGGAGGTGAAATAAAAAACTGACCTGGGATCATTAACTCTGTGACTACTGCATCTCTATCTGTATTTCAATGTAAAGCATCTCTTTAATAATACTTCCTGTTGACCTGACCAAGTGACCTCTCACCTCTGTTCATGCTGTGCCCTCTATGTAGCCAGTTCAGATGCAGGAGGGGTTCACCGACACAGCTGATATAACCTAGATGATTTAGGGAGAAGAGGAGAGAGGGATGAAGTGAAGGAGAGAGACTGTTATTGAGAAAATAAGGTAGTTAAAGCGACAGTGTTCAACAGGAATCTGTGTGTGGCCTCACCTGGTGTCCACACCACACTAAGTGGTTGCAGAGTACTTTATGCTGAAAAACATGAACGGACACACGAGGACAAACAATATAGTGTAGTTATAGAAATAATGAAGTGTCTTACTATTCTCCATGGTTGGCCCTCTTGCCTATTCTTTGAAGGTGGAAGGAGCCACAGTTATACACCTGAACCTGCTTACTGCACAACACAATCCATCAATCAGATTGATACATGAGTGTGTAGGTGTGGGTTATAGGGTGTCTAATTGTTCTACATTTTTTCAATATGGGTGATTTAAAAAAGCCTGTTTTGTTTTTGCACAGACATCACACCCTTACCTACACAGCACCCTCACCTGAGAAGTAGAAATCAAAGGAAAGAAATTGGGAATTGAATAACTGCAGTTGACATAGCTCAGTAAATGGAAGAATACTCTTATTGCAATGTGAATGGCTCTTAAAAGAGCCTTTGGTTGTGCATAGTGTAGTCTATGGTGTTGCCAGGGAACAGCACCCTCTTTGAAGAAGTAGGAGGTGAAGATCTCCTGCACACGGATTGCCTCTCTTGCTGCGTTGTTGGACCCCATCCTTGAAACATCCTGCAGAGCAGCAGACTCCTCCTCTGGCACACGGCGGCGAGCTGCAGATCCCCTCCTGGTCCTCGTGTCCATCCTCATGAAGTTACGCAGGACACAGGTAGCCTTCACACACCTGAATTCCTCCAGGAGACAGTCCCAGATGACCCTGGTCACCCAACCTTGCAGTGCCCTACACGGTAACTGTAGGCAATCGTTATGAAGGAATCTCCAGTTACAAGGTATCTGTAGGAATATGGAAGACAATGTAATTATTAGACTGTTACATCACCAGGTCATTGTGGATTACTAAAGTATAATATCCCTGATAACAAATCATGATAACATTGGATTGATAGATGCATGGGCACACATATGTACATGTGTAGCATGTGACAATAACAGGATCATATCAAGGATGGCATCACAAATGAATACATAAATACCACTTGAAGCTTGATGATGAGTTTGAATCATTTGAATCAGCTGTGCAGTGTGAAGGCAAAAACAACAATGTGCCCCTCTTTGAGTCCCCAGGACTGAGAACCACTGCTCTTCATTGGGACCTCTTCATATGTAGACTGGCTTTCATAGCGCTCTTTATCTGAGGACAGAAAACCTCACAAGAAACAGACTTCATTATAGTCAGATTACACCACACTGAATATTATGTTACTATTATCTCCGTCCTCACTTCTAGGGACAGGAACTACACAAAAGTACCTGCCCTATCCAGAATAGCCTCCTCTCTCACTGACAGTTGGGGCTGCTATCCTTTCACCCTCCTCCATGGCTGTTCTACATTTGGAGTTTGTTTTTTACAGTGATAAATAGATAGCTGGTCTGATGTGAAGGAGGAGGTTGATCATCAGGAGTCAGATGTGAAGGAGGAGGTTGATCATCAGGAGTCAGATGTGAAGGAGGAGGTTGATCATCAGGAGTCAGATGTGAAGGAGGAGGTTGATCATCAGGACTCAGATGTGAAGGAGGAGGTTGATCATCAGGAGTCTGATGTGAAGGAGGAGGTTAATCATCAGGACTCAGATGTGAAGGAGGAGGTTGATCATCAGGAGTCAGATGTGAAGGAGGAGGTTGATCATCAGGAGTCAGATGTGAAGGAGGAGGTTGATCATCAGGAGTCAGAAGTGAAGGAGGAGGTTGATCATCAGGAGTCAGATGTGAAGGAGGAGGTTGATCATCAGGAGTCAGAAGTGAAGGAGGAGGTTGATCATCAGCAGTCAGATGTGAAGGAGGAGGTTGATCATCAGGAGTCAGAAGTGAAGGAGGAGGTTGATCATCAGGAGTCAGATGTGAAGGAGGAGGTTGATCATCAGGAGTCAGAAGTGAAGGAGGTGGGTTGATCGTCAGGAGTCAGATGTGAAGGAGGAGGTTGATCATCAGGAGTCAGATGTGAAGGAGGAGGTTGATCATCAGGAGTCAGAAGTGAAGGAGGAGGTTGATCATCAGGAGTCAGATGTGAAGGAGGAGGTTGATCATCAGGAGTCAGAAGTGAAGGAGGTGGGTTGATCGTCAGGAGTCAGATGTGAAGGAGGAGGTTGATCATCAGGAGTCAGATGTGAAGGAGGAGGTTGATCATCAGGAGTCAGATGTGAAGGAGGAGGTTGATCATCAGGAGTCTGATGTGAAGGAGGAGGTTGATCATCAGGAGTCAGATGTGAAGGAGGATGTTGATCATCAGGAGTCAGATGTGAAGGAGGAGGTTGATCATCAGGAGACAGATGTGAAGGAGGAGGTTGATCATCAGGAGTCTGATGTGAAGGAGGAGGTTGATCATCAGGAGTCAGATGTGAAGGAGGAGGTTGATCATCAGGAGTCTGATGTGAAGGAGGAGGTTGATCATCAGGAGTCAGATGTGAAGGAGGAGGTTGATCATCAGCAGTCAGATGTGAAGGAGGAGGTTGATCATCAGGAGTCAGATGTGAAGGAGGAGGTTGATCATCAGTGAACCTCTAGGATTGTGGCTGGGCTGGTGTTTACACTTCCAGCTTGGTCATATATTTTGATACATTGAATGTTGATATTGTGAACCTGTTATATATTTGCACCTCCTGTTTCAGGAAGTGATGTCACTAAGTACTTCCCCAATTTATACAGTGCAGTCGGAAAGTATTCAGACCCCTTCACTTTTTACACATTTTGTTACATTATTCTAAAATTTATGAGGAAAACATTGATTTAATCCATCTACACACAATACCCCATAATGACTTCACAATACCCCATAACGACATCACAATAGCCCATAATAACATCACAATACCCCATAACGACATCACAATACCCCATAATGACATCACAATACCCCATAATGACAAAGCAAAAACCGTTTTTTATAAATGTTTCAAATGTAACAAAAACAACAACTGAAATATCACATTTACATACAGTACCAGTCAAAAGTTTATACACATCTACTCATTCAATGGTTTTTCTTTATTTTGACTATTTTCTACATTGTAGAATAACATTGAAGACATCAAAACTATGAAATAACACATGGAATCATGTAGTAACCAAAAAAGGTGTCACGTCCTGACCAGCAGGTGGAGTAGGTGTATAGTTTTGGTCAGGGCGTGGCAGTAGAAGTTCTGTTTTCTATGTTCTGTCTAGGTTGGGTGTTTCTATGTAGAGTTAATTGGGGTGGACTTCCAATTGAAGGCAGCTGTGTGGTGTTGCCTTTGATTGGAAGTCCTATATTAGTTGGGTGTGTTTGTCTGTGTGTTTGTGGGGAATTGTTTTTGCACTGCGTTAGTATAGCCTGCAAAACTGTTGGTGTCGTGAGTATTGTTTTGGTTTTTTCTGTGGATGCTTTACTCTTGTTTTTGTGAATTAAAAGAATGAGTATCCACAACTCTGCTGCATTTTGGTCTTCCCTGCAACACCATGACATTTTTTGTGACAAAAGGGTTAAACAAATCAAAATATATTTTATATTTGAGATATTTCAAAGCAGTCACCCTTTGCCTTGATGACAGCTTTGCACACTCTTGGCATTCTCTCAACCAGCTTCATGAGGTAGTCACCTGGAATTAATTTCAATGAAATGTTAATTTGTGGAATTTCTTTCCTTCTTAATGCATTTGAGCCAATCAGTTGTGTTGGGACAAGGTATGGCTGGCTCTCATGAGGATTGCCACAGGAAAGGAAGACCCAGAGTTACCTCTGCTGCAGAAGATCCGTTCATTAGAGTTAACTGCACCTCAGATTGCAGCCCAAATAAATGCTTCACAGAGTTCAAGTAACAGACACATCTCAACATCAACTGTTCAGAGACTTCATGAATCAGGCCTTCATGGTTGAATTGCTGCATTGCAACAAACACTGTTTACAAAAGCTTTGTTAAAGAACAAGAAAACCACCACACTGTTTACAAAAAAAAAAATCCTTCAAAAACAAGGACATTTCTAAGTGACCCCAAACTTTTGAACGGTAGTATACATCTACATGATGTATTGTTACACCATGTAGGAGCAGTATAGACCTAGTCTGTAAATTATATACATCTACATGATGTATTGTTACACCACGTAGGAGCAGTATAGACCTAGTCTGTTCATTATATACATCTACATGATGTATTGTTACACCGTGTAGGAGCAGTATAGACCTAGTCTGTTCATTATATACATCTACATGATGTATTGTTACACCGTGTAGGAGCAGTATAGACCTAGTCTGTTCATTATATACATCTACATGATGTATTGTTACACCACGTAGGAGCAGTATAGACCTAGTCTGTTCATTATATACATCTACATGATGTATTGTTACACCACGTAGGAGCAGTATAGACCTAGTCTGTTCATTATATACATCTACATGATGTATTGTTACACCATGTAGGAGCAGTATAGACCTAGTCTGTTCATTATATACATCTACATGATGTATTGTTACACCATGTAGGAGCCGTATAGACCTAGTCTGTTCATTATATACATCTACATGATGTATTGTTACACCATGTAGCAGCGGTATAGACCTAGTCTGTTCATTATATACATCTACATGATGTATTGTTACACCATGTAGGAGCAGTATAGACCTAGTCTGTTCATTATATACATCTACATGATGTATTGTTACACCATGTAGGAGCAGTATAGACCTAGTCTGTTCATTATATATATCTACATGATGTATTGTTACACCATGTAGGAGCAGTATAGACCTAGTCTGTTCATTATATACATCTGCATGATGTATTGTTACACCATGTAGCAGCAGTATAGACCTAGTCTGTTCATTATATATATCTACATGATGTATTGTTACACCATGTAGGAGCAGTATAGACCTAGAATGTTAATTATATACATCTACATGATGTATTGTTACACCATGTAGGAGCAGTATAGACCTAGTCTGTTCATTATATACATCTACATGATGTATTGTTACACCATGTAGGAGCAGTATAGACCTAGTCTGTTCATTATATACATCTACATGATGTATTGTTACACCATGTAGCAGCAGTATAGACCTAGTCTGTTCATTATATACATCTACATGATGTATTGTTACACCATGTAGGAGCAGTATAGACCTAGAATGTTAATTATATACATCTACATGATGTATTGTTACACCAAAAAATAAAGGGAAATTATATTATTTTATACTGATACAATTGCTCAGTGAAAGAGCTTTAGTTTAACATGTAATTCTCAAAAGGCTGGGGTCTTAATTATTGCCACCCATGTTTTCAATACTCCAGCACCCTCCCCTTGGGAGGATAACAACACTGAAATGTTTAATGAGATTAGAGAACACATTGGGTGGTATCTTAGACCATTCCTCCATACAGAATCTCTCCAGGTCCTTGATTTATTTAGTCTGCGCTTATGGACTGCCCTGTTCAATTCAAACCACAGGTTTTCAGTGGAGTTCAAGTCCGAAGACTGAGATGGCCATTGAAAATGTTGATTTTGTACCCAATTAACCATTTCTTTGTGGATGTTGATGTGTCTTGCTGGAAGATCCCCTTATGGCCAAGTCTCAGCCTCCTAGCAGAGAGGTAACCAGGTTTTGGGCTAAAATATCCTGGTAGTGGGTAAAGTTTATTTATTTATTTTATACAGTAATTTTTGCTCATCTTTATCAAGGGTATCAATAACTAGGTGCTTATTTTGATATCTAGTTATTTGACTGAATCAGAAATACAGATGTGGAGTAGATGTAGTTTGTTTTAAATTCTCATAAAAAAATGAACTAATCAAACAACACTTGTTGCTCTTTGTACGTGTTGATATAATATTCATATTTAATAGAGAGGAAAAAAACGTTTCCCTAAACTGCTTTATAATATTATAATTCAATGAAGAATAAAAATAGTTTTCCCTCCTCAACTGCGTTTCCTTCCTCCAGACAGCAGATGGCGATATGTGTCTTTCAGGCGATGTTTCTAGTGTGACGTATAATCTAGTGGACGGAACGCTTCTTCAACAACTGCAGCCACCTCGGTAGCTCGCTAGCCGACAAAGTCGGAACATTCAAGTTCTTTAGACACTTTCCTGGTTTAATTGTAACTGTGATTTAAACATACTTATGTGTAAACAACTAGCTACCCCATTTAATTTAATATTTACGTTGTAAGTCAACTCTCTGGCTGGTTAAGTTAGCACTAGTCTAGCTAGCTAACATCCCCGACCATGCGCTCACTAAGCTACTCTCCTCCTGCTAAAGAGGAGGTCTGCTGGACGGAGAAAGAAGCTCTGGGGCTGAACATTGTCGTGAAAGAGGAGAAGGAAGAGGAGGATGTCACAGTAAAACAACAAGTAGAGGGTGAGGCTGTTACCGTGAAAGAAGAAGAGAAAGACGTTACAGAGAAAGAAGAGGAAGACGCGTTCAGAGTGAAAGAGGAGGAGGATGTTATTGTGAAAGAAGAGGAGGAAGTGAAAGAAAATGAAGACGTTTTTGGAATGAAGGATGAAGAGGGGGAGATTACTGTCACATTAGAGGAGGACGAAGAAGAGAAGACTGGAGATCTGATTAACACCAGTAAATACAGTGAGTACTATCTAATAAAACAGGGACATTGATCTGATTAACACCAGTAAATACAGTGAGTACTATCTAATAAAACAGGGACATTGATCTGGTTAACACCAGTAAATACAGTGAGAACTCTCTAATAAAACAGGGACATTGATCTGATTAACACCAGTAAATACAGTGAGTACTATCTAATAAAACAGGGACATTGATCTGATTAACACCAGTAAATACAGTGAGTATTATCTAATAAAACAGCGACATTGATCTGATTAACACCAGTAAATACAGTGAGTACTATCTAATAAAACAGGGACATTGATCTGATTAACACCAGTAAATACAGTGAGGACTATCTAATAAAACAGGGACATTGATCTGATTAACACCAGTAAATACAGTGAGTACTATCTAATAAAACAGGGACATTGATCTGATTAACACCAGTAAATACAGTGAGTACTATCTTATAAAACAGGGACATTGATCTGATTAACACCAGTAAATACAGTGAGTACTATCTAATAAAACAGGGACATTGATCTGATTAACACCAGTAAATACAGTGAGTACTATCTAATAAAACAGGGACATTGATCTGATTAACACCAGTAAATACAGTGAGTACTATCTAATAAAACAGGGACATTGATCTGATTAACACCAGTAAATACAGTGAGTAATATCTTATAAAACAGGGACATTGATCTGATTAACACCAGTAAATACAATGAGTACTATCTTATAAAACAGGGACATTGATCTGATTAACACCAGTAAATACAGTGAGTACTATCTAATAAAACAGGGACATTGATATTTTATTTTATTTTTTTTACCTTTATTTAACCAGGTAGGCAAGTTGAGAACAAGTTCTCATTTACAATTGCGACCTGGCCAAGATAAAGCAAAGCAGTTCGACAACATACAACAACACAGAGTTACACATGGAGTAAAACAAACATACAGTCAATAATACAGTAGAAAAATAAGTCTATATACAATGTGAGCAAATGAGGTGAGATAAGGAAGGTAATGACAAAAAGGCTGTGGTGGCAAAGTAAATACAATATAGCAAGTAAAACACTGGAATGGTAGATTTGAAGTAGAAGAAAGTGCAAAGTAGAAATAGAAATAATGGGGTGCAAAGGAGCAAAATAAATAAATACATACAGTAGGGGAAGAGGCAGTTGTTTGGGCTAAATTATAGATGGGCTATGTACAGGTGCAGTAATCTGTGAGCTGCTCTGACAGCTGGTGCTTAAAGCTAGTGAGGGAGATAAGTGTTTCCAGTTTCAGAGATTTTTGTAGTTCGTTCCCGTCATTGGCAGCAGAGAACTGGAAGGAGAGGCGGCCGAAGGGGGAATTGGCTTTGGGGGTGACCAGAGATATACCTGCTGGAGCGCGTGCTACAGGTGGGTGCTGCTATGGTGACCAGTGAGCGGAGATAAGGGGGGACTTTACCTAGCAGGGTCTTGTAGATGACCTGGAGCCAGTGGGTTTGGCGACGAGTATGAAGCGAGGGCCAGCCAACGAGAGTGTACAGGTCACAGTGGTGGGTAGTATATGGGGCTTTGGTGACAAAACGGATGGCACTGTGATAGACTGCATCCAATTTATTGAGTAGGGTATTGGAGGCTATTTTGTAAATGACATCGCCGAAGTCGAGGATCGGTAGGATGGTCAGTTTTACGAGGGTATGTTTGGCAGCATGAGTGAAGGATGCTTTGTTGCGAAATAGGAAGCCAGTTCTAGATTTAACTTTGGATTGGAGATGTTTGACAGTTTAACCAGACACCAAGGTATTTGTAGTTGTCCACATATTCTAAGTCAGAACCGTCCAGAGTAGTGATGCTGGACGGGCGGGCAGGTGCAGGCAGCGATCGGTTGAAGAGCATGCATTTAGTTTTACTTGTATTTAAGAGCAGTTGGTGGCCACGGAAGGAGAGTTGTATGGCATTGAAGCTCGTCTGGAGGGTTGTTAACACAGTGTCCAAAGAAGGGCCATTAGTATACAGAATGGTGTCGTCTGCGTAGAGGTGGATCAGAGACTCACCAGCAGCAAGAGCGACATCATTGATGTATACAGAGAAGAGAGTCGGCCCAAGAATTGAACCCTGTGGCACCCCCATAGAGACTGCCAGAGGTCGGGACAACAGGCCCTCCGATTTGACACACTGAACTCTATCAGAGAAGTAGTTGGTGAACCAGGCGAGGCAATCATTTGAGAAACCAATGTTATTGAGTCTGCCGATGAGGATGTGGTGATTGACAGAGTCGAAAGCCTTGGCCAGGTCAATGAATACGGCTGCACAGTATTGTTTCTTATCGATGGCGGTTAAGATATCGTTTAGGACCTTGAGCGTCACTGAGGTGCAGTTGCTGTTTGAGGTGAAGAAACATTTGTTTTGAGAAGCTCCACAACTCATTAGTGGTGGTGCATTAAGACAATCAGAAATACTATCAGACATCCCCAAATGGGCACATTTATAGGCCTACATTTGCACACAGGCCAGGTAGACTAGTCCTACTTCTATATGTGTAACCAGGTAGACTAGTCCTACTTCTATATGGGTAATTAGGTAGACTAGTCCTACTTCTATATGTGTAACCAGGTAGACTAGTCCTACTTCTATATGTGTAACCAGGTAGACTAGTCCTACTTCTATATGTGTAACCAGGTAGACTAGTCCTACTTCTATATGGGTAACCAGGTAGACTAGTCCTACTTCTATATGTGTAACCAGGTAGACTAGTCCTACTTCTATATGTGTAACCAGGTAGACTAGTCCTACTTCTATATGTGTAACCAGGTAGACTAGTCCTACTTCTATATGTGTAACCAGGTAGACTAGTCCTACTTCTATATGTGTAACCAGGTAGACTAGTCCTACTTCTATATGTGTAACCAGGTAGACTAGTCCTACTTCTATATGTGTAACCAGGTAGACTAGTCCTACTTCTATATGGGTAACCAGGTAGACTAGTCCTACTTCTATATGGGTAACCAGGTAGACTAGTCCTACTTCTATATGGGTAACCAGGTAGACTAGTCCTACTTCTATATGGGTAACCAGGTAGACTAGTCCTACTTCTATCTGGGTAACCAGGTAGACTAGTCCTACTTCTATATGTGTAACCAGGTAGACTAGTCCTACTTCTATATGGGTAACCAGGTAGACTAGTCCTACTTCTATATGGGTAACCAGGTAGACTAGTCCTACTTCTATCTGGGTAACCAGGTAGACTAGTCCTACTTCTATATGTGTAACCAGGTAGACTAGTCCTACTTCTATATGTGTAACCAGGTAGACTAGTCCTACTTCTATATGCGTAATTAGGTGTGCGTCCTTACTCAACATTGACAGGAGTGTTTCAAACAAAAGACAATTAATAAATTGACAACTGACGCATCTTGCGGGGTCAGGTCTGGGTGGTCTGCCAGGGGCCGTTTCATTTAGTGTCCGTTTGGGTCGGCATGAGGAATGATTGTATTTCCCCATAGTATGTTGTACCGAAGTTGAAAGGGAGTGTAACTTTATGACTATTGTTGGATTCGGGCTAAACTTTGAACATTGAGATATTAACCTGTTACATCTAGATGTTCCCGCTAGTGGAACACCGCTCCAATATCCAATGATAGGGCGTGGCACGAATTACAAATTCCTCAAAAATCCGAAAACTTCCATTTTTCAAACATATGACTATTTTACACCATTTTAAAGACAAGACTCTCCTTTATCTAACCACACTGTCCGATTTCAAAAAGGCTTTACAACGAAAGCAAAACATTAGATTGTCAGGAGAGTACCCAGCCAGAAATAATCAGACACCCATTTTTCACCTGACCCCGCAAGATGGGTCAGTTTTGGCAATTTTAGCAAACATAGAAAGGGGCCTATATTGGAGACCAAAAGTCGTCTGGCACACTGCTTAGAGTTTCAACAACTTGAATAACTTATTTCTAGCCTACAATCATCGATGTTACTACTAATGTGAAAACAAGACAAAATATGACTATTCTTGCTCATTTTAAGACAAATGTCAAGTAATCATTACATTCATTACAAACGTCAATTGTTGTACAACATCATGGCTACGCTGTTGGCATCACCTTTTACAGTGGATTTCTGCTGTTGTGGGCCTTTATATCATCTGTCTGACTTTGTTGTTCACACAGGAGAGAGACGTGACTATCATGGATCCTCTGAGGAGCCTCAACAACATCATGATGCTGACAAGGCAGAGAAGAGTCTCTCCAGATCAGAACACCTCAAGAAACACCTGCAGACATCCACAGGGAAGAGAACTCACTGCTGCTCTGACTGTGGGAAAAGATGCACCTCATCAGGCATTATATCACACCGGAGAATTCACACAAGGGATAATTCTCACTGCTGCTCTGATTGTGGGGAATTTTTTAAATCTTCATCAGAACTCAAAATACACCTGAGAAATCACACAAAAGAGAAACCTTACTTCTGCTCTGACTGTGGGAAGAGTTTTCCTCTGTCAACCAGCCTGATATCACACCAGAGAACACACACAGGAGAGAAACCTTATAGCTGTGATCAATGTGGGAAGAGTTTTTATAAATCTAGGAATGTTATTATACACCAGAGAACACACACAAGAGAGAGAACTTACAGTTGTGATCAATGTGGGAGGAGTTTTCCTATTTTAATCGCTCTGATATCACACCAGAGAACACACACAGGAAAGAAACCGTATAGCTGTGATGAATGTGGGAAGAGTTTTGCTTCACCTGGCGGCCTGACAGCACACCAGAGAACACACACAGGAGAGAAACCTTTTGGCTGTAATCAATGTGGGAAGAGTTTTGCTTCACCTGGCGGCCTGACAGCACACCAGAGAACACACACAGGAGAGAAACCTTATAGCTGTGATCAATGTGGGAAGAGTTTTTATAAATCTAGGAATGTTATTATACACCAGAGAACACACACAAGAGAGAAAACTTACAGCTGTGCTCAATGTGGGAAGAGTTTTGCTTACTTTAGCATGTGGACCAGACACCAAAGAACACACACAGGAGAGAAACCTTATAGCTGCAATCAATGTGGGAAGAGATACTCTCAAAAACGTTCTCTGATTAAACATCAGAAAATACATGAAGGAGTTGTTTCATGATATCAATGAATTAATGTCAAAATGTAGAATGTTTTAACATTGTAGTAGGAATATTTTAATGATGTCACAATGTAGAACCCTAAACGTTTGCCCCCTGTTCTATTGATTTCAACATGATATGGATATTAGCCTCAGGGGGAAAATCCAGGCTCTGAAATGGAAGAGTTACTATTTACGTGATTTAACAAAAAGTGACTAACAAAAAAAGAGCTGTGTTACACTTACCACGTTGGTGACCCACTGGAATCAAAATGCAACACTTCAAAAGGTAGCGAGCTGTTTTCTACAAATTGTCCTCTAACCAGTGATGTACACATTATTCCCAGATTCCGTGTGGTTTTTGAGCTGTTAGTTTTAACAGGATGTGTAATCTCATCTTCCTCCTTTCGCACAATTGATTGCCAGCAGCATACCACCCTGCATCCCACTGCTTGCTTTAACCCAGCAGCATACCACCCTGCATCCCACTGCTTGCTTTAACCCAGCAGCATACCACCCTGCATCCCACTGCTGGCTTTAACCCAGCAGCATACCACCCTGCATCCCACTGCTTGCTTGCTTCTGAAGCTAAGCAGGGTTGGTCCTGGTCAGTCCCTGGATGGGAGACCAGATGCTGCTGGAAGTGGTGTTGGAGGGCCAGTAGGAGGCGCTCTTTCCTCTGGTCTAAACAATATCCAAATTCCCCAGGGCAGTGATTGGGGACAGTGCCCAGTGTAGGGTGCCGTCTTTCAGATGGGACGTTAAACGGGTGTCCTGACTCTCTGAGGTCATTAAAGATCCCATGGTGCTTATCGTAAGAGTAGGGGTGTTAACCCCTGGTGTCCTGGCTAAATTCCCAATCTGGCCCTCATACCATCATGGATATCTAATCATCCCCAGCTTACAATTGGCTCATTCATCCCCCTCCTCTCCCCTGTAACTATTCCCCAGGTTGTTGCTGTAAATGAGAATGTGTTCTCAGTCAATTTACCTGGTAAAATAAAGGTAAAAAAAAAATTAAATAAAAAAATTCCACATGATATCGATGAGTTATGACAAATAAGTGTTGTGTTCCTTTGTTTAGTGACCCCTAAATTTAAATGCATCACTCCAAAATGTAGCTGACTGTCTTCTGCAGGTTGTCCTCTAACCAGTGAGGTAACAGATATCTCCCATTTCCATGTGTTGTGTTTATTGTGGCAGATGTTTGTGTAAATAGGCACATGTTATGTTTAGGTTTTCAATATATCCCAAACTGTTTCTGCATATTGGTTATTGATTTGGACACGTTAAAACTGTGTTTTGACATTGGGGATATCCCACCTAGCAACACGTCATTGAAAAGCTGTTGAAAGTAGACTATGCAACCAAATATTTCATATTTACATTTCATGTAACATTTAGTAATGATTATTTTTAATGCAACCAATTTACATTTTTTGGGTACAATTATATTGACATTGTTGCCCTGCTATTAGAATATCAGGGTTCATTCTCAGATGTGCCAACCCAAATGTACTAGAGCATGACATTGGGGACTGAGCCCCGTTCCAACAACATGCCTATCTAGTGAACCCTGAATAGAGAGAGAAGCTCTGCAGTGAGGTGGAAAGTTACTACGGATATTGCAGGAGTTTCCTCTTGAAATCAGACATGTCTGTGATAAGGACAACTTGGTTGCTGATTGTCTCAAGGGTGGGCAGTCAAAAAGATTTGTATTTTGCGTTTAACCAGTGCGTTGCCATGGATCACAATTTATTTTGACACGTTTTTCCGTTTTGGAGATGAGTTTTATCTCTTATTATTTTCTGTATGTTTTTGAAACTGGTTAGGGGCTCGTAAGTCAGCATTTCACTGTTAGGTCTACAGGTCTACTACACCTGTTGTATTCGGCACACGTAACTAATACAATTTGATTTGAGTTTATTTTTGGGTTCCTTCCAAGGGGACGAGAGTTCTAGAAGCTAGTGAGTTTTAGGATTCTATAGTAAGAAAAAGGAGAATAAAATAATACGATTGTATATTATTATTTAAATAATTGTTTTTAATTGTTGACAGCCAGTAGACCCCATGTTTATATTGGTGAAGGAGAAGCATTGTAGTTGATTATAATGTGAAATGGAAGTTGTTTTCTGTTGGTGGTGAGCAAACTTGTCCATCAAAAATATAGGATATATTTGTTGTCTTAAGGTGTTACAGGCTTTGGTTTTTCCATTTATGTTTTGAGGTTGGACTTTACGTCTAGCTCGTTAGCACGTCTAGCTCGTTAGCCCGTCTAGCTCGTTAGCCCGTCTAGCTCGTTAGCCCGTCTAGCTCGTTAGCCCGTCTAGCTCGTTAGCACGTCTAGCTCGTCTAGCTCGTTAGCTCGTCTAGCTCGTTAGCGCGTCTAGCTCGTTAGCCCGTCTAGCTCGTTAGCACGTCTAGCCCGTTAGCACGTAGGACGCACTGATTGGTGTCACCTCGTTAGTCAGTATGTGTTACACCTGTGCTGGCTTGTCCATCTCGTTAGTGGGAAGGTGTTTCACCTGAGCTGGTCCAGGTTCTATTTAAGAGTGTCTGGCCCAGTGCTCCAGTTGTCTTGATACATGTGGAGAGTCAACACCTTTAGTTGCTCCACCTTTTTGGTTTACTTCCTGTCTTTAAGTTTGGTGTGGGTTTTTCTTTTGTTTGCCTCTTCTTGGGCAGATTTAGTGGGTCTCATGGTGGGTGTCTTTTAGGTCCCAGTTGTTGTTACTAGTCAACTTTCAGTGGACACTGTGAGCAAAACTACATGATTATGTTATAATACTTTTTTTTGCAACAAATGGTTGTTTTATGCAACACAATAGAGGGTTCATATAACTATTGTGTCTGTGTGTTCTACTGAGGATGGGCCTCTGGGAGAAAACACTGACAGGAGATTTACAATGTCTTTTGGGTGATAAAACCTAAAGAGACCGCATTCCAGAACATGAGTTAATGTTTCTGTTCTATATGGTACCAGGGAGAGATGACCTCAGGGCCAGACCCTGGTCTCTCAATGAATCATCTGGGGGTGATTCGTCGACCAGCCATCATTATCGTAGGGCACCCAATCGATTCATTTTGTATGTGTGTTGTATTGATCTGCTCCCTTATTAATAAGTGAATAAAGATTTAGTTTAAGAATAACTCTGACTTGTGTGATAAGTGTCTCTTCTCATTTGATATTAAAGAAATTAACCACCACATTTGGCGATGTGAATCTTGACTTGGTGACCGCTCCTGACGACCTGGGTAAATGGTGCACCAGGGATCCCTATAACTTTGGTCATACCCAGTCAGCACATGACGTCCAAAGACGTTGAATTATGGTCGATATCAGGTCTGTCTGTTGTGGCCGCTATTTCACCCCAAAATAGTCATCCCAAATTGGGCTGTGTATAACTATGTAAATGTCTCTCGGACAAGGTGACTTTTATCAATATACACTCTAAAAAGTAAAGGTTCCTGGAGTATCCTTTAGGGGTTCTTCAAATTGAAACTGTGGGGGAACCCCTATAAGTTATTTGAAGAACCCCTTATCATGGTTCCTAAAGAACCCTTTGGGGTTCATTTTTTAACTACTTGTCCACGCTCCCTCCATTATAAAAGCATTTTAATAATAATAACAATATTGACAATATGGATTTAAATAATTCATTGTTTATTTAGTGGCACCACAAATGTGAATTAATATTTACCAAACAAAACACATTACCAAATTGCAACATTTATGCAGACATGTCAGACCATAATAAATAATACATTTACTTTGTATAGTGCTTTTCATGACATTTAAAATATATAAAATAATGATGTACAATAAAAACAACATTAAAGATGAATCATAGGTAAACTAACAATATTGTAGACTTGATGCTAAATACAGATTTTTCAGCTTTAGTGTGTATATCGTATCCACTTAGTTATGTTAGGAAGTTTTCCATCTTTATGACCGGCCCTGGTAACTTCACCCCAACTTCTCTGATCCCCAGAACACAGTCACTTAACAACATAAGTGTTTTTCTGACATTTTGGGAAATTTAAGGGAAAATAAAAATCCAGTCGTAGCAGAGCCCCAAGTCCCATGGGGACGTCCTCTAGGGCGTGGATGTTCTCCCCATCAAAGGCCAGCGGGATTTCACTCTCATGGTGAAATGGATTTCCACCGATGTGCAGTAAAGGAGTGAAGAGCGGTGAAATCTGTGTCAACAAAAGTAAGAAAAGATTAATACACATACAATTAACAAAGAACATAACAAATGTTCAGCTGTAGTTTTATATAAGCATGCACACCTATGTTTATGAAGAAACAGATGATTGGTGCATAGACATACCTTGTCACGGACATAAAGGCCACTCGGGTCCTCATTGAAGAGGTAGGGCAAGAGCAGAATCGCTGCTGTGGTCTCCAGTCCTAGTAAAGTAAAGCAATGATCTCACTACACTTGCTAATTTTACTAGAAAATACATTAGAGAAAGGGAAGGAATAAGAGCAAATCCCTCTTCTGTATTGTCCTTCAGGGACTGTCAAAATAGCAGGATGATGTCCTCACCCCTGCCTCGCCTCTCTACCTCTGATAGTCCTTGAATTCTCTTTTTGTCTATATCCATTCCATGGACTTGATTCATTTCTGAGAAGATCTGAAAAGATAATTTGCACATATTTGTATGCTAATAGATTTCAGTTTGTATTGACTGCTATGTAGGTTAAATGTACACTTCAAATGCAGCTGTCCTACAACATATCTGTACCTTCTTCTTGATCCCAATTGCATTGTGTCCATCTTCTGTACCATCTAAGATATTAATTTCCCTCCACAAGGGGGCGGACATGTAACGTTTCCAAAATGGGATAGTATTGTCCATGTAACGTTTCCAAAATGGGATAGTATTGTACATGTAACGTTTCCAAAATGGGATAGTATTGTACATGTAACGTTTCCAAAATGGGATAGTATTGTACATGTAACGTTTCCAAAATGGGATAGTATTGTACATGTAACGTTTCCAAAATGGGATAGTATTGTACATGTAACGTTTCCAAAATGGGATAGTATTGTACATGTAACGTTTCCAAAATGGGATAGTATTGTACATGTAACGTTTCCAAAATGGGATAGTATTGTCCATGTAACGTTTCCAAAATGGGATAGTATTGTCCATGTAACGTTTCCAAAATGGGATAGTATTGTCCATGTAACGTTTCCAAAATGGGATAGTATTGTACATGTAACGTTCTGCCCCCTTGTGAGTTAATAGTATTGCATGCTGTAGCAGGCTATATAAAGAGGAAGACCTCCATTGACGATTCAGTTCGTTGTAACATCTCGTCTGGACAGGTCACCGTCCTTAGTTAGTTAGTTAGTTAGTTAACGAAGCTAACGTTAGCTAGTTCATTATCACAAAAGTGAGAACTGCTCTAGATTGGAAACTTACGTTAATGAGTGTAAAGCCATGTTGGCTTTATGGAAACGATATACAATATATGGGAAAGAATATAGTTGAGGAAATAATCCAAACCTAGATGGTGAACTGATGTTGAACTGGGCAGTCAGCTGCTGCTGCTCCAATACAGTATGAGGTGAGACGGTGAACTGATGTTGAACTGGGCAGTCAGCTGCTGCTGCTCCAATACAGTATGAGGTGAGACGGTGAACTGATGTTGAACCGGGCAGTCAGCTGCTGCTGCTCCAATACAGTATGAGGTGAGACGGTGAACTGATGTTGAACTGGGCAGTCAGCTGCTGCTGCTCCAATACAGTATGAGGTGAGACGGTGAACTGATGTTGAACTGGGCAGTCAGCTGCTGCTGCTCCAATACAGTATGAGGTGAGACGGTGAACTGATGTTGAACCGGGCAGTCAGCTGCTGCTGCTCCAATACAGTATGAGGTGAGACGGTGAACTGATGTTGAACCGGGCAGTCAGCTGCTGCTGCTCCAATACAGTATGAGGTGAGACGGTGAACTGATGTTGAACCGGGCAGTCAGCTGCTGCTGCTCCAATACAGTATGAGGTGAGACGGTGAACTGATGTTGAACCGGGCAGTCAGCTGCTGCTGCTCCAATACAGTATGAGGTGAGACGGTGAACTGATGTTGAACTGGGCAGTCAGCTGCTGCTGCTCCAATACAGTATGAGGTGAGACGGTGAACTGATGTTGAATCATAATGATTAAGTTAATTAAAATGAATTTGTGAAACGGTTAAAAAATAGTATTTGTCATATTAAATATATTACTGTATTGTTATCAGATAGAAACATCATGGAATATTGTACATCATATTAAATATATTACTGTATTGTTATCATATAGAAACATCATGGAATATTGTACATCATATTAAATATATTACTCTATTGTTATCATATAGAAACATCATGGAATATTGTACATCATATTAAATATATTACTCTATTGTTATCATATAGAAACATCATGGAATATTGTACATCATATTAGCATCAACATACATTATTGTTTCATTCAATTTCACATAATAAGGATATTTAATATTTTCAAGTTCAGAAGTCAGAACCCATCACCTGCTATGTAAAATAGACAGAAGAATGCACAATGGTCAATGCTATCTGGGATCCTTGGGACATCCTACCCTAAACCCTAACCTTAACCCCTACCTTAACCATTTTAAATGTCAACTTCAATGGGCTAGGGACGTCCCAAGGATGCATCTCTACCTAGAAATACATGATCTAAGTGATTGATAGTTGGTATTCAGCAGTCATAAAGCCTCATTTACTTTAATGAACTACTAAAATAGTGATTTTATCAGACAGCATAGACAGCAGCTCTACACTTTATTGACTGACTGATCCATTCATCCTTCCATCCCTCCTCCCAACATCTCTTTACATTGCTTATGCATATTTGGTGGCCTGACTGTATCCATACTATATCAGAAGCCCATCCTGGTAGATCTGAACCTAATGCAGCTTGGAGTGATCAGATGACAGAAGTCACATTTAGGTGCCAGGTGTAACTGAGGCCATAGATGCTCCATATCCATTACTTTGAGTGGTTTATATAATATGACTAAATGTGTTTCTGTGTTGCAGGGGCAGTCAGAAATGGAACAGCAAGGCCACAGAACATGACATAAGCAGAGGTGTGGGAGACCACCTCAAGCCCCTGGTAGAGCCGGGGGTGGTGTTTACCACTCCACCACGCCTTCAGCAGGCTGGAAAAGTGGGATTGATACGGGTTTTCATACTAAGGTGGACTTGATTGGTCGGTCATTGGGTTAATTTGTTTTACAATATGTTCAAATCAAATCAAGCTTTATTTATACAGCACATGTCAGACATGGATGCAACACAATGGCTTCACAGGAAAAAACTATGAAAATAATCAGAAATATTTAGTACACAAATATGAGGATAAAAAACAATAACAACTGAAAGACTAATGAGCATTGTAAGGAAATGCCATTGATTAAAATATCAACAATATGATGCAATATCCAACCCACAATATAACTTGTTTTTTTAGGAGGGGTTCTGAAAGACACTATGGGGGTGTCCACTGAAAGTTGACTAGTAACAACAACTGGGACCTAAAAGACACCCACCATGAGACCCACTAAATCTGCCCAAGAAGAGGAAAACAAAAGAAAAACCCACACCAAACTTAAAGACAGGAAGCAAACCAAAAAGGTGGAGCAACTAAAGGTGTTGACTCTCCACATGTATCAAGACAACTGGAGCACTGGGCCAGACACTCTTAAATAGAACCTGGACCAGCTCAGGTGAAACACCTTCCCACTAACGAGATGGACAAGCCAGCACAGGTGTAACACATACTGACTAACGAGGTGACACCAATCAGTGCGTCCTACGTGCTAACGAGCTAGACGGGCTGACGAGGTAGACGGGCTAACGAGCTAGACGTGCTAACGAGCTAGACGTGCTAACGAGCTAGACGGGCTAACGAGCTAGACGTGCTAACGAGCTAGACGTGATAACGAGCTAGACGTGCTGACGAGGTAGACGGGCTGACGAGCTAGACGTGCTAAAGTCCAACCTCAAAACATAAATGGAAAAACGAAAGCCTGTAACACCTTAAGACAACAAATATATCCTATATTTTTGTTGGACAAGTTTGCTCACCACCAACAGAAAACAACTTCCATTTCACATTATAATCAACTAGAATGATTCACCTTCACCAATATAAACATGGTGTCTACTGGCTGTCAACAATTAAAAAGAAGAAAAAAACACGTATTTCTAAATAATAATATACAATAGGATTATTTGTTTCTCCTTTTTCTTTCTATAGAATCCTAAATCCCACTAGCTTCTAGAACACTCGTCTTCCTAAAACTCACTAGATTCTAGAACTCTCCTCTTCCTAAATCCCACTAGCTTCTAGAACTCTTTCTAAATCCCACTAGCTTCTAGAACTCTCGTCTCCTTGGAACCCAAACAAAACTCATCTCCAATACGGAAAAACATGCAGTCAAAATAAATAAAGATCCATAGCAACGCACTAGCTAAACACAAAACACAAATCTTATATCCATTTGGGGGGAAATCAGGTTGAATCTGCTCTTGAAACTAACACAACAAAACAAAAAACACATGGAAATGGAGATATATTTTACCTCACTGGTTAGAGGACAACCTGCAGAAGACAGTCAGCTACATTTTGGAGTGATGCATTTAAATTTAGGGGTCCCTAAACTAAAGGAACAACACTTATTTGTCACAACTCATCGATATCATGTTGAAATCAATTGTGCAGAGAGGAGGGAGATGAGGTTGCACATCCTGTTAAAACTAACAGCTCAAAAATCACACGGAATCTGGGAATAATGTGTACATCCCTGGTTAGAGGACAATTTGTAGAAAACAGCTAGCTACATTTTGAAGTGTTGCATTTTGATTCCAGTGGGTCACCAACATGGTAAGTGTTACAACTCTTTTTTTGTTAGTCACTTTTTATTAAATCACATAAATAGTAACTCTTCCAATTCAGAGCCTGGATTTTCCCCCTGAGGCTAATATCCATATCATGTTGAAATCAATAGAACAGGGGACAAACGTTTAGGGTTCTACATTGTGACATCATTAAAATACTCCTTCTACAATGTTAAACATTCTACATTGTGACATCATTAAAATACTCCTACTACAATGGTAAAACATTCTACATTGTCACATTAATTCATTGATATCATGAAACAACTCATTCATGTATTTTCTGATGTTTGATCAGATGTCTTTTACCGGAGAATCTCTTGTTACATTGACCACAGCTATAAGGTTTCTCTCCTGTGTGTGTTCTCTGGTGTCGAGTCAGATGGTCAGATGTTGTAAAACTCTTCCCACATTGATCACAGCTATAAGATTTCTCTCCTGTGTGTATTCTCTGGTGTCGAGTCAGATAGCCAGAATCAGCAAAACTCTTCCCACATTGACCACAGCTATAAGATTTCTATCCTGTGTGTGTTCTCTGGTGTCGAGTCAGATGGCTAGATGAAGTAAAACTCTTCCCACATTGATCACAGCTATTAGGTTTCTCTCCTGTGTGGATTCTCTGGTGTGATATCAGGCTGGTTGACCAAGTAAAACTCTTCCCACATTGACCACAGCTAAAAGATTTCTCTCCTGTGTGAATTCTCTGATGAATTTTAATGCCTGATGAGGAGGTGAATCTCTTCCCACAGTCAGAGCAGCAGTGAGTTCTCTTCCCTGTGGATCTCTGCTGGTGTTTATTGAGGTGTTCTGATCTGGAGAGACTCTTCTCTGCCTCGTCAGCATCATGAGGTTGTTGAGGCTCCTCAGAGGATCCACGATAGTCACATCTCTCTCCTGTGTGAACAACAAAGTCATACAGATGGTTAAAGGCCCACAACAGCGGTAATCCACTGTAAAAGGTGATGCCAACAGCGGAGCCATGATGTTGGACAACAATTGACATCTGTAATGAATGTAAAAATGATTTGACAATTGTCTTAAAATGAGCAAGAATAGTCATATTTTGTCTTGTTTTCACAATAGTGACATTGATGATTGTAGGCTAGAAATAAGTTATTCATGTTGTTGAAACTCTAAGCAGTGTGCCAGACGACTTTTGGTCTCCAATATTCTGCCCCTTTCTGTGTTTGGACTATAAGGGCGACACAATTTGGTTGCAGAAACTCCTCCCTGCTAATGAGGAAACCACTAGTTATGGATGTAGTATATCTGCTAATGAGGAAACCACTAGTTATGGATGTAGAATATCTGGTAATGAGGAAACCACTAGTTATGGATGTAGTATATCTGGTAATGAGGAAACCACTAGTTATGGATGTAGTATATCTGATAATGAGGAAACCACTAGTTATGGATGTAGTATATCTGGTAATGAGGAACCCACTAGTTATGGATGTAGTATATCTGCTAATGAGGAAACCACTAGTTATGGATGTAGTATATCTGGTAATGAGGAAACCACTAGTTATGGATGTAGTATATCTGGTAATGAGGAAACCACTAGTTATGGATGTAGTATATCTGGTAATGAGGAAACCACTAGTTATGGATGTAGTATATCTGGTAATGAGGAAACCACTAGTTATGGATGTAGTATATCTGGTAATGAGGAAACCAGTAGTTATGGATGTAGTATATCTGGTAATGAGGAAACCACTAGCTATGGATGTAGTATATCTGGTAATGAGGAAACCACTAGCTATGGATGTAGTATATCTGGTAACGAGGAAACCACTAGTTATGGATGTAGTATATCTGGTAATGAGGAAACCACTAGTTATGGATGTAGTATATCTGCTAATAAGGAAACCACTAGTTATGGATGTAGTATATCTGGTAATGAGGAAACCGCTAGTTATGGATGTAGTATATCTGCTAATGAGGAAACCGCTAGTTATGGATGTAGTATATCTGGTAATGAGGAAACCACTAGTTATGGATGTAGTATATCTGGTAATGAGGAAACCACTAGTTATGGATGTAGTATATCTGGTAATGAGGAAACCACTAGTTATGGATGTAGTATATCTGGTAATGAGGAAACCACTAGTTATGGATGTAGTATATCTGGTAATGAGGAAACCACTAGTTATGGATGTAGTATATCTGCCTGGAGCAAAAATGGTGAGCAAAGATTTTAGTTTTTCACGATGTATTCTGAATGTGAATGGGGAAAACTCAGGGGAGTAACCTCCATTTCCAGGTTGCTTATGAGTGCATTTCACACTACCTTGGATTATAATTGTAAGGCTCGTTTTAATGTTCTATTTAATATAATGTTTGTGTCGTCATCGCAAATCAACCACTTTGTACTTAAAAAACACTTCAACCAGTAAAATGCTCTTTGGCTTTTCCATCAGCCTGACAATGAGGGTTTGTACACTGTTTGCCAAATTGGCCCATAACTTCACCTAACAACAATCATACCTATGTAATGAACGAAGCACTTTGGTTGTTGTTGCATGACATACATAGTGTCCTCTAGGACCCATAACAATAACATAGACCTACTGTAGGACCCATAACAACAACATAGACCTACTGTAGGACCCATAACTTCACCTAACAATAACATAGACCTACTGTAGGACCCATAACTTCACCTAACAATAACATAGACCTACTGTAGGACCCATAACTTCACCTAACAACAACATAGACCTACTGTAGGACCCATAACTTCACCTAACAATAACATAGACCTACTGTAGGACCCATAACTTCACCTAACAATAACAGACCTACTGTAGGACCCATAACTTCACCTAATAACAACATAGACCTACTGTAGGACCCATAACGTCACCTAACAACAACATAGACCTACTGTAGGACCCATAACGTCACCTAACAATAACATAGACCTACTGTAGGACCCATAACTTCACCTAATAATAACATAGACCTACTGTAGGACCCATAACTTCACCTAACAATAACATAGACCTACTGTAAGACCCATAACTTCACCTAACAACAACATAGACCTACTGTAGGACCCATAACAACAAATATAGGAAAATATCTCTGTGTGTTGTACAATAGCCTATCCATCAAGGAACAGTTCTCTACACATGATGAGCTAAGTATCTCTGTGTCCAAACAGACTAACGAGACCCTACTGTAAATCAAGCAGACAATAACACTTTATAAACATCAATTTGTTAGGGATGTTGGATCCAACATGGAGCACAGCAAAACTGTCTTTACCAGAGTAATGAATGAAGAAGCACTTTGGTTGTTGTTGCATGTCCTGATGTTTGTCATGTGACTGTCATTCAGAAAATGATTTCCTGGATCAGCTGATGATAGTTGAACATGTGACTGTAACTAAACAGCTACAGTATTATGTGCAATTATTGAAGAACCGCGTTAATGACAGTAACCATTTGGGTGTTGTCAATAAAGTTAAGGTGACTCTCGGTTAGAACCATTGGATTTAGCAAACTCTGAAATGATTTAGGATTTCTGTGCCCATGAAAACTATTTTCCCAGCGTCATATAAGGAGACACTAAGTGTTACGTAGTTAGAGAGCATTTCAGAAATCTGAATACAAAAAACTGTCCTAACAGGACAATAACCTAAATCACAAGGCAAAATCTACACTGGAGGAGCTTACCAAGATGACATTGAATGTTCCTGAGTGACCTAGTTACAGTTTGGACTTAAATCGTCTTGAAAGTCTATGGCAAGACTTGAAAACGGCTTTCTAGCAATGATCAACAACCAACTTGACAGAACAGGAAGGATTTTAAAAAGAATAATGAATATTCACATGAAGATCAGTCTCCTATTGGATGACATCACGACTTCCCATCAAGCCAACTCCTTGGAGGCCTTACTATGACATCACTCACTCCTTCTAGTTTGCAGTTGTTAAAAAAACACTATTTTGCTCAAAACATTTATTTGTTTCCCTTTAGTGTGTTTATAATTTACTGTATTTATATATCACTTTTCAACAGGAAAGGACGTCATGAACAATTCCCGACAGTACAAAAACATATTCAAGTGTAGAATGCCCTTTTAAAAATCACACATTAGTTCAACAACTGCAGAGTTTGTGTCCCTGTTTTATTAGATAGTACTCACTGTATTTACTGGTGTTAATCAGATCAATGTCCCTGTTTTATAAGATAGTACTCACTGTATTTACTGGTGTTAATCAGATCAATGTCCCTGTTTTATAAGATACTACTCACTGTATTTACTGGTGTTAATCAGATCAATGTCCCTGTTTTATTAGATAGTACTCACTGTATTTACTGGTGTTAATCAGATCAATGTCCCTGTTTTATTAGATAGTACTCACTGTATTTACTGGTGTTAATCAGATCAATGTCCCTGTTTTATTAGATAGTACTCACTGTATTTACTGGTGTTAATCAGATCAATGTCCCTGTTTTATTAGATAGTACTCACTGTATTTACTGGTGTTAATCAGTTCTCCAGTCTTCTCTTCTTCGTCCTCCTCTAATGTGACAGTAATCTCCCCCTCTTCATCCTTCATTCCAAAAACGTCTTCATTTTCTTTCACTTCCTCCTCTTCTTTCACAATAACATCCTCCTCCTCTTTCACTCTGAACGCGTCTTCCTCTTCTTTCTCTGTAACGTCTTTCTCTTCTTCTTTCACGGTAACAGCCTCACCCTCTACTTCTTGTTTTACTGTGACATCCTCCTCTTCCTTCTCCTCTTTCACGACAATGTTCAGCCCCAGAGCTTTTTTCTCCGTCCAACAGACCTCTTCTTTAGCAGGAGGAGAGTAACTCAGTGAGCGCATGGTCGGGGATGTTAGCTAGCTAGGCTAGTGCTAACTTAACCAGCCAGCTAGTTGACTTACAACGTAAATATTAAATTAAATGGAGTAGCTAGTTGTTTACACATAAGTATGTTTAAATCACAGTTACAATTAAACCAGGAAAGTGTCTAAAGAACTTGAATGTTCCGACTTTGTCGGCTAGCGAGCTACCGAGGTGGCTGCAGTTGTTGAAGAAGCGTTCCGTCCACTAGATTATACGTCACACTAGAAACATCGCCTGAAAGACACATATCGCCATCTGCTGTCTGGAGGGAGGAAACGCAGTTGAGGAGGGAAAACTATTTTTATTCTTCATTGAATTATAATATTATAAAGCAGTTTAGGGAAACGTTTTTTTCCTCTCCATTAAATATGAATATTATATCAACACGTACAAAGAGCAACAAGTGTTGTTTGATTAGTTCATTTTTTAATGAGAATTTAAAACAAACTACATCTACTCCACATCTGTATTTCTGACTCAGTCAAATAACTAGATATCAAAACAAGAACCTAGTTATTGATACCCTTGATAAATATTAGCTAAAATTACTGTATAAAATAAATAAACTTTACCCACTACCAGGATATTTTAGCCCAAAACCTGGTTACCTCTCTGCTAGGAGGCTGAAACTTGGCCATAAGTGGGTCTTCCAGCAAGACACATCAATATCCACGAAGAAACGGTTATTTGGCACAAAATCTCAGTCATCTCAGTCTTTGGACTTGAACTCCATTGAAAACCTGTGGTTTGAATTGAACAGGGCAGTCCATAAGGCAGACTAAATAAATCAAGGACATGGAGAGATTCTGTATGGAGGAATGGTCTAAGGTCCCACCCAATGTGTTCTCTAATCTCATTAAACATTTCAGTGTCATTATCCTCCCAAGGGTAGGGTGCTGGAGTATTGAAAACATGGGTGGCAATAATTCAGACCCCTACCTTTTGAGAATTACATGTTAAACTAAATCTCTTTCTCTAAGCAATTGTATTAGTATAAAATAATATAATCTCCCTTTTTTTGTTGGTGTAACAATACCTTCCAGGGGAACGTCCCCGGTGGTGTGTCCTTCCAGGGGAACGTCCCCAATTAGAGGCAGCTGGTCATCGTTGTCTCTAATTGGAGATCATACTTAAGTAGGTGTTTTTCCCACCTGGGTTTGTGGGAGATTGTTTTTGAGTAGTGTATGTTTCACCTCTGCGTCACGTTTTTTTTTTTTTTGTTCTTTAGTTTATGTGTATGTATTGCATAGTTTCACAGTTCAATAAAATATGTGAAACGATAATCACGCTGCACTTTGGTCCGCTCCTCTCTATGACAACCGTGACACCCGAAGCCAAATCTAGTTGACAAACCCTGTTTTATAGTATGTCATGGCCTTTTCTGGCCAACTGCTGTTATGTTTATGATATACTATGGTGTTGTGTCACTAGACTTTGACCAGATATTATTGCATCCAAAGATCAACTGTACCTAGAACATAGATACAGAGCCACTTGTCATCAGGAAGCTGCTCTCTCAGCACAACGGAAAATATCTCAATGACTTGACATGTTCTGGCTGTGAATTCAGGCTACAAGGTAAGAATCTTCTCAGGGATTATTGTAAAGTGTGTAGAGAAATTAAATGTATGGTGTTATTTTAGTATAGTGACTGACAGTAAAACACTCAGATCTAACAGTCCATTTCACCTGGGACAGTTATGTGACAGTTCAATCATACAAAATGGCGCTAACTGGGCGTAGTCAAGTCAAATTCAAAAACATATTGTTCATATATTCGTATATTGTGGTTATTTTACAATTTGTATATTTTTATGTATAAGTTGTAAATCGTCTTTCAAAATATCGTAAAATTTGTTTTCTAAACTACAATGAGCTCCTCTTTCCTGTGTAATTTGGTTTGAAACCACTGAACATACTTTTCTTAACATTGTTATTATGAACTGAATTCAGTAACAGCATAATAATATCATACCTGTTAAACAAAGCAACACACTAGAATGAGAGAAATTATTAAAAGAGAAAGTGACACATTATTATTATTAATATTATTGTTGTTAAATTGTTTTATTATTATTAGTTCCACTACATGGAGAAAGGGTGAAAAATATTAAATCACCTAACTGTTTGGATGTGTCTTTCTATGTCTGTTAGTAAATGTTTTATTTCTAAGAGATAATGAATAAAATACAACAATTGATATTCAATAATTAGTTGTCACTGTGTTAACCACAACCAACGTGCTGGATCTCTGTTTAGGGGTCCTGCCTCTAAAATGAGTCTCTCTGGGGAGAGAGAGGAGGGGGGCCCTGCCTCTAAAATGAGTCTCTCTGGGGAGAGAGAGGGGGAACCTGCCTCTAAAATGAGTTTCTCTGGGGAGAGAGAGGAGGGGGGCCCTGCCTCTAAAATTATTTTCTCTGGGGAGAGAGAGGAGGGGGGCCCTGCCTCTAAAATGAGTTTCTCTGGGGAGAGGAAGGAAGGGGGCCCTGCCTCTAAAATGCATCTCTCTGGGGGACATGACATCAAAACTAAGAGGTGAGATGACAATGTCGTTTAAGAACTTTGTTTCTAAAATGTTATACCGACAATTTTTTCACATTTATTATTTTTCATCAGAAATGATTGCTTACGGGTACCTTCAGGAGTCTGTAAAATATTGTTGTTCTAAGATTTTAATTCATAGATTTTTTGTGTATGAATTTTTCTTTTGCAAAACACTATATAGCTGGAATGAAATGTTTGTATCCTGTATATTTGACTGTGATATGTGGTTGTCTCACCAACACACACACACCTATAGAATTTTGGTATGACACAATCGTTTTGCCTACTCTTAATTATTGCCTAATATGTTGGCAGGCATAACTTTATTGTTTTACTAGTTCTGATTGTTGTTACAAGCGGAATTCAGACAATATTACCATTATATCAACACGGTATTCACTCCTGTTTAAACCAAGAAGGGTTCTATCTTGCTTAATATACAGAACCACTAAACTTCTATATAGAACCCTTTATAGGGTTCTTTGATCAGAACTCTAGTGGTTCTTCTTCACTGAACTGATCTTCATTATATCCAAACACACTGGTGGTCAGGGAGGCATCTCTTTATTTGAACGATGGCCCACGTCAACTCTGGCTGACTTTTTTACAATACAATGAATTACAATACAATACAATACATTACAATACAATACAATACAATACATTACAATACATTACAATACATTACAATACATTACAATACAATACAATACAATACAATACATTATAACACAATACAATACATTACTATACATTACAATACAATACAATACATTACTATACAATACTATACTATACATTACAATACATTACAATACAATACAATACAATACATTACTATACAATACTATACTATACATTACAATACATTACAATACATTACAATAGAATACATTACAATACATTACAATACATTATAATACAATACAATACAATACAATACATTACAATACAATACAATACATTACAATACAATACAATACAATACAATACTATACAATACTATACATTACTATACAATACAATACAACACAATACATTACAATACAACACAATACATTACAATACAATACAATATATTACAATACAATACAATACATTACAATACAATACATTACAATACAATACAATACTAAACAATACTATACAATATTATACTATACATTACAATACATTACAATACAATACAATACAATACATTACAATACAATACAATACATTACTATACAATACTATACAATACTATACATTACTATACAATACAATACATTACAATACAATACAATATAATACATTACAATACAATACATTACTATACAATACATTACAATAGAATACATTACAATACAATACAATACAATACAATACATTACTATACAATACATTACTATACAATACTATACTATACTATACATTACTATACAATACTATACAATACTATACAATACTATACAATACTATACAATATAATACAATACAATACAATACATTACAATACAATACAATACAATACATTATAATACAATACATTACTATACAATACAATACATTACTATACAATACTATACTATACTATACATTACAATACAATACATTACAATACAATACATTACTATACAATACAATACAATACATTACTATACAATACTATACAATACTATACAATACTATACATTACTATACAATACTATACTATACATTACAATACATTACAATACAATACAATACAATACATTACTATACAATACTATACTATACATTACAATACATTACAATACATTACAATAGAATACATTACAATACATTACAATACATTATAATACAATACAATACAATACAATACATTACAATACAATACATTACAATACAATACAATACAATACTATACAATACTATACATTACTATACAATACAATACAATACAATACAACACAATACATTACAATACAATACAATACAATACAATACATTACAATACAATACATTACAATACAATACAATACAATACAATACAATACATTACTAAACAATACTATACAATATTATACTATACATTACAATACATTACAATACAATACAATACAATACATTACAATACATTACAATACATTATAATACAATATAATACAATACAATACAATACATTACTATACAATACTATACAATACTATACATTACTATACAATACAATACATTACAATACAATACAATACAATATAATACATTACAATACAATACAATACAATACAATACAATACATTACTATACAATACTATACAATACTATACAATACTATACAATACTATACATTACTATACAATACTATACAATACTATACAATACTATACAATACTATACAATATAATACAATACATTACAATACAATACAATACATTATAATACAATACATTACTATACAATACAATACATTACTATACAATACTATACTATACTATACATTACAATACAATACATTACAATACAATACATTACTATACAATACAATACAATACATTACTATACAATACTATACAATACTATACAATACTATACATTACTATACATTACTATACAATACTATACATTACTATACATTACTATACAATACTATACAATACTATACATTACTATACATTACTATACAATACTATACATTACTATACATTACTATACATATAGTTTTTCATAATAATAATAAAAAATGAAAGACTGGGTTTAGTTGATTGTGTTGCACTGCTCATGTCCGCATTCTGGAACTGTCCCCGTCCCTGTACAAAACTGCCCGCGTCCACGTCCGGTGCGGCGCCAAGCATATTGTCCCGGTTACGCGCAGAGTGGCTGAGGTGATCTTGGATACCAACGATGGAGTTCGCTACAGTGTTGAGATGTCGAAGTTTATTGTTCAATTTGCTTTTTGCTTTACGGTCAGGGACAGTATGAGTGTCGCCAGATCCTTTTCACTCTCTGTCCTTGTTTCATTTTGTTGTTCACCGGATTCATCATCATCCTCGAGACGAGGTTACAGACGAACGACCTGCTAGCTAGCCAAGCTAGTCGGTACAGCTAGGAAAGCTAGCTAGCTACTCTATCAGCAGCATCCTAGTTATCCTGGCTAGTCGATAAAGCTCGGTAAGCTAGCTAGCTACTCTACCAGCAGCATCCTAGTTATCCTAGCTAGTCGGTACAGCTAGGTAAGCTAGCTAGCTACTCTACCAGCAGCATCCTAGTTATCCTAGCTAGTCGGTACAGCTAGGTAAGCTAGCTAGCTACTCTACCAGCAGCATCCTAGTTATCCTAGCTAGTCGGTACAGCTAGGTAAGCTAGCTAGCTACTCTACCAGCAGCATCCTAGTTATCCTAGCTAGTCGATACAGCTCGGTAAGCTAGCTAGCTACTCTACCAGCAGCATCCTAGTTATCCTAGCTAGTCGATACAGCTAGGAAAGCGAGATAGCTACTCTACCAGCAGCATCCTAGTTATCCTAGCTAGTCGGTACAGCTAGGTAAGCTAGCTAGCTACTCTACCAGCAGCATCCTAGTTATCCTAGCTAGTCGGTACAGCTAGGTAAGCTAGTTAGCTACTCTAACAGCAGCATCTTAGTTATCCTAGCTAACACTACATCATCACCGGCTGCCTGCATTTCTTGTGGACCGATGGAGCTCCCCGGTTGTTTCTTCCACCTGTTAAATCCCGTGGAGGCTTCTCCCTCTCTCGTTGACGGATGCTGTAATGCGTTGCGTGCTGGTGGCAGGGAAGTCAGGCGCAGGAGAATGAACTTGGTAAAAATGGAGCTGTTTAATAAACATCAAAACCTCAGAAAACCAAAGTATACAAAATAACAAATAGAGGGTGCGAAACCCGTCCCACACCAGAATAACAATAAACACCTACATACAACAAACAATCTCCGACAAGGACATGAGGGGAAACAGAGAGTTAAATACACAACATGTCATTGATGGGATTGGAACCAGATGTGATGGAAGACAAGACAAAACCAATGGAAAATGAAAAGTGGATCAGTGATGGCTAGAAGGCCGGTAGTGTCGACCGCCGAACACCGCCCGAACAAGGAGAGGGACCGACTTCGGCAGAAGTTACCTCTGTCCGATTCTCCTCTCTTCACTAGATGGACTGTAACTTTAGTGTTTAACCCCTCTGTGTCCAAGGACCGAACTTTTGAATATTATTTTCGGGCGCCTCAAGTAGGCTGGACACATGACAGTTTTAACAATGTTTTTTTTCTGATGAAAACTAGTTCATTGCATCCTCCATTGAGCTCAGTTTCATAATATTACGTTATGTTATGAAGTAATCGCTAAAAAACAGACCTTATTTTAGGTCATTTTTCACCCTGCCAGCTCTTACTAGTTCAATTGAGCACCATGACGCCAACTCACATTCTGAACATTCTATTCCCAGCTCATTGTTCTGCGTTAAAATGGCAGCTTCTCTATTGTTATCAATGAGACCTGTCGGCAATAACCGTGAACGCCGACCTCGGGTAAATTACTATTAACCTTGTAGGCTGACCTCAATTATTATTATTATTATTATTATTATTATCAGGTAACTTATTATTATTAACAGGGTTCTGGCTACTTTGTGAGTGCTATCCCTGTTCGCTTGGGTACATATTGTGGTGGCCCACAGTCCTAAACGTTAACCATTTTCTGGTCATGGTTAACCATATTTGTTTTCAGAAAAAGGTATACCACCTAAACAAAACGCATGTCCCTGTCCTCTTTTTCAGATGTGGCCGATTTTAAACATCCAGAATACATTTTTTAATTAAGAAATAACACTTTTTTTGATGACTTGTTGTTTCTAAATGGCTGCTGGGTAATTGGATATGCATTGAAATCGTTGCATCGCAGGTTCACAGAGTTGCGTAGGTTCACAGAGTTGCAAACCAAATGGATAGGTCTAGCTCATTGATTTGTAGATCTGACGTAGTTGCTACCTCAGATTATGAGCCTAGTTCAAAGATGAAAAAATAAAAACATGGAGTCTCCTCGTGCATGCGCCCCCAGTCTCATTGTTCTCAGATCGACCACTATCCAAATGCGCTACTGTTTTTCAGCCATGGCCTGCAAAGTCATCATTCAAAGTTCTGGCGCCTTCTGAGAGCCCATGGGAGCGTTAGAAAATGTCACGTTATGCCAGAGATCCCCTGTTTTGGATAGAGATGATCAAGAAGGCCAAGAAATGGTCAGACAGGGTACTTCCTGTACAGAATCTTCTCAGGTTTTGGCCTGCCAAATGAGTTCTGTTATACTCACAGAACCATTCAAACAGTTTTAGAAACGTTGGAGTGTTTTCTATCCAAAGCTAATAATTATATGCATATTCTAGTTTCTGGGCAGGAGTAATAATCAGATTAAATCGGGTACGTTTTTTATCCGGCCGTGAAAATACTGCCCCCTATCCATAACAAGTTAACCATAAACATCACACATTTAGTTAATTATATATATAAAACTATTTATTTAGATGGGTGACATTATCTGCCAAAATAACATGTAGATGCAAAATGCAAAAACATGTACATGCAAAATAATGTAGACCAAAAAGAGCTCTCCAGCAGGTACCAAAACATTAAAAGGCCATTTTCTCAAAGTGAGGTTACAAGTATATCATCTTCCAAAGCAGAAACACTTTTCCACTGTTCCTCAACTGTAGTGTATGATATACCATGTTCTAGCTCTGAGGCTCTACTATTATCAAATGTGAAAAACACAATTTCAAATTTTGCTACATAAGACCGAGCCGTTCATTTGAGAGAAAGGCAGATATATAACATTTTGCAAAAAAACATTGTCTCTCTGAAATGAAACCATCAAGTGATAGATTTTAAACAAATACATGTCTGTCGTTGAACAATCCGATGCCATGATTAGATAGTGAAAAAACACACTTAAACAATAAAATCTAATTTATGAACATTTCTGAAAATGAGTAGATGAGAGATGTAATGTTTGTCTCTGTTGTGTTGAAGTCCAATCAAGCAGGAGAGACCAGCCTCCCCTGTTCCCAGCTGTGTGTCCATGAAGAGTGACTGGTATATGGGTCATCCTATAGTGTTTAGAGAGGGAGACTTTTCTACTGAACAAAGGTAAGAAGAACTCATGGGTCATGGTCAGTGAGTTAAACAACACTGTCTCTAGTCATTTCTCCTCTCCCATTTTCACATTTCTTTTGGTTGTTTTCATAATCCACAGGCTAATCCTTTAGTCCATTTTCATAGTCCTAAAACAATATTAAACAAACACAACGTTCCCTCCACGTGTGTGTGTGTGTGTGTGTGTGTGTGTGTGTGTGTGTGTGTGTGTGTGTGTGTGTGTGTGTGTGTGTGTGTGTGTGTGTGTGTGTGTGTGTGTGTGTGTGTGTGTGTGTGTGTGTGTGCGCTCTCCCTGGATGAGGACATGTAATCTCTATCCTGATTGCCTAGTCACTTTTACCCCTACTTACCTGTACATATTACCTCAATTACCTCAACTACCTGGTACCCCTGCACATTGACTCAGTACTGGTACTCCTTATAGTCTCATTATTACCTCAACTACCTGGTACCCCTGCACATTGACTCAGTACTGGTACTCCTTATAGTCTCATTATTACCTCAACTACCTGGTACCCCTGCACATTGACTCAGTACTGGTACTCCTTATAGCCTCATTATTACCTCAACTACCTGGTACCCCTGCACATTGACTCAGTACTGGTACTCCTTATAGTCTCATTATTACCTCAACTACCTGGTACCCCTGCACATTGACTCAGTACTGTTACTCCTTATAGTCTCATTATTACCTCAACTACCTGGTACCCCTGCACATTGACTCAGTACTGGTAATCCTTATAGCCTCATTATTACCTCAACTACCTGGTACCCCTGCACATTGACTCAGTACTGGTACTCCTTATAGTCTCATTATTACCTCAACTACCTGGTACCCCTGCACATTGACTCAGTACTGTTACTCCTTATAGTCTCATTATTACCTCAACTACCTGGTACCCCTGCACATTGACTCAGTACTGGTACTCCTTATAGTCTCATTATTACCTCAACTACCTGGTACCCCTGCACATTGACTCAGTACTGGTACTCCTTATAGTCTCATTATTACCTCAACTACCTGGTACCCCTGCACATTGACTCAGTACTGGTAATCCTTATAGCCTCATTATTACCTCAACTACCTGGTACCCCTGCACATTGACTCAGTACTGGTACTCCTTATAGTCTCATTATTACCTCAACTACCTGGTACCCCTGCACATTGACTCAGTACTGGTACTCCTTATAGTCTCATTATTACCTCAACTACCTGGTACCCCTGCACATTGACTCAGTACTGGTACTCCTTATAGTCTCATTATTACCTCAACTACCTGGTACCCCTGCACATTGACTCAGTACTGTTACTCCTTATAGTCTCATTATTACCTCAACTACCTGGTACCCCTGCACATTGACTCAGTACTGGTACTCCTTATAGTCTCATTATTACCTCAACTACCTGGTACCCCTGCACATTGACTCAGTACTGGTACTCCTTATAGTCTCATTATTACCTCAACTACCTGGTACCCCTGCACATTGACTCAGTACTGGTAATCCTTATAGCCTCATTATTACCTCAACTACCTGGTACCCCTGCACATTGACTCAGTACTGGTACTCCTTATAGTCTCATTATTACCTCAACTACCTGGTACCCCTGCACATTGACTCAGTACTGGTACTCCTTATAGTCTCATTATTACCTCAACTACCTGGTACCCCTGCACATTGACTCAGTACTGGTACTCCTTATAGTCTCATTATTACCTCAACTACCTGGTACCCCTGCACATTGACTCAGTACTGGTACTCCATATAGCCTGATCTCTGAGAGTGAGACAGATATATATTATTACTGTGTTAAACCTAGCAGTACTACTGATTTCTCTGAGAGTGATGCAGATATATATTATTACTCTATTAAACCTAGCAGTACTACTGATTTCTCTGAGAGGCAAATATATATTATTACTGTATTAAACCTAGCAGTACTACTGATTTCTCTGAGAGGCAGATATATATTATTACTGTATTAAACCTAGCAGTACTACTGATTTCTCTGAGAGGCAGATATATTTTATTACTGTGTTAAACCTATCAGTACTACTGATTTCTCTGAGAGGCAGATATATATTATTACTGTATTAAACCTAGCAGTACTACTGATTTCACTGAGAGGCAGATATATATTATTACTGTGTTAAACCTAGCAGTACTACTGATTTCTCTGAGAGGCAGATATATATTATTACTGTGTTAAACCTAGCAGTACTACTGATTTCACTGAGAGGCAGTTATATATTATTACTGTGTTAAACCTAGCAGTACTACTGATTTCTCTGAGAGGCATATATATATTATTACTGTGTTAAACCTAGCAGTACTACTGATTTCTCTGAGAGTGAGACAGATATATATTATTACTGTGTTAAACCTAGCAGTACTACTGATTTCTCTGAGAGTGAGGCAGATATATATTATTACTGTGTTAAACCTAGCAGTACTACTGATTTCTCTGAGAGTGAGGCAGATATATAGCATTTAGCAAAAAAACATTATTTCTCTCTCTGAAATGAAACCATCAAGTGATAGATTTTAAACAAATACATGTCTGTCACTGAACAACGCCATGCCATGATTAGATAGTGAAATAACACACCAATCTCTTCCATAATTTCTTTAAACCATAAAGGCACATTTCCGAACATTTCTGTAAAGTGATATGTTGCATGTTGGAGCTCTTCTTATGTTCCCATCTGAGATCAGAGTAGATGAGAGATGTAATGTTTGTCTCTGTTGTGTTGAAGACCAATCAAGCCGGAGAGAACAGCCTCCCCTGTACCCAGCTGTGTGTCCATGAAGAGTGATCGGTCTATGGGTACACCTATAGAGTTTAGAGAGGGAGACTTTTCTACTGAACAAAGGTAAGAAGAACTCATGGGTCATGGTCAGTGAGTTAAACAACACTGTCTCTAGTCATTTCTCCTCTCCCATTTTCACATTTCTTTTGGTTGTTTTCATAATCCATAGGCTAATACTTTTGTCCATTTTCATAGTCCTAAAACAATATTAAACAAACACAACGTTCCCTCCACGTGTGTGTGTGGGTGTGTGTGTGTGTGTGTGTGTGTGTGTGTGTGTGTGTGTGTGTGTGTGTGTGTGTGTGTGTGTGTGTGTGTGTGTGTGTGTGTGTGTGCAATCCCTGGACGAGGACATGTAATCTCTATCCTGATTGCCTAGTCACTTTTACATCTACCTACCTGTACATATTACCTCAATTACCTCAACTACCTGGTACCCCTGCACATTGACTCAGTACTTTTACTCCTTATAGTCTCATTATTACCTCAACTACCTGGTACCCCTGCACATTGACTCAGTACTGGTACTCCTTATAGTCTCATTATTACCTCAACTACCTGGTACCCCTGCACATTGACTCAGTACTGGTACTCCTTATAGTCTCATTATTACCTCAACTACATGGTACCCCTGCACATTGACTCAGTACTGGTAATCCTTATAGCCTCATTATTACCTCAACTACCTGGTACCCCTGCACATTGACTCAGTACTGGTACTCCTTATAGTCTCATTATTACCTCAACTACCTGGTACCCCTGCACATTGACTCAGTACTGGTACTCCTTATAGTCTCATTATTACCTCAACTACCTGGTACCCCTGCACATTGACTCAGTACTGGTACTCCTTATAGTCTCATTATTACCTCAACTACCTGGTACCCCTGCACATTGACTCAGTACTGGTACTCCATATAGCCTGATCTCTGAGAGTGAGACAGATATATATTATTACTGTGTTAAACCTAGCAGTACTACTGATTTCTCTGAGAGTGATGCAGATATATATTATTACTCTATTAAACCTAGCAGTACTACTGATTTCTCTGAGAGGCAAATATATATTATTACTGTATTAAACCTAGCAGTACTACTGATTTCTCTGAGAGGCAGATATATATTATTACTGTATTAAACCTAGCAGTACTACTGATTTCTCTGAGAGGCAGATATATTTTATTACTGTGTTAAACCTATCAGTACTACTGATTTCTCTGAGAGGCAGATATATATTATTACTGTATTAAACCTAGCAGTACTACTGATTTCACTGAGAGGCAGATATATATTATTACTGTGTTAAACCTAGCAGTACTACTGATTTCTCTGAGAGGCAGATATATATTATTACTGTATTAAACCTAGCAGTACTACTGATTTCTCTGAGAGGCAGATATATTTTATTACTGTGTTAAACCTATCAGTACTACTGATTTCTCTGAGAGGCAGATATATATTATTACTGTATTAAACCTAGCAGTACTACTGATTTCACTGAGAGGCAGATATATATTATTACTGTGTTAAACCTAGCAGTACTACTGATTTCTCTGAGAGGCAGATATATATTATTACTGTGTTAAACCTAGCAGTACTACTGATTTCACTGAGAGGCAGTTATATATTATTACTGTGTTAAACCTAGCAGTACTACTGATTTCTCTGAGAGGCATATATATATTATTACTGTGTTAAACCTAGCAGTACTACTGATTTCTCTGAGAGTGAGACAGATATATATTATTACTGTGTTAAACCTAGCAGTACTACTGATTTCTCTGAGAGTGAGGCAGATATATATTATTACTGTGTTAAACCTAGCAGTACTACTGATTTCTCTGAGAGTGAGGCAGATATATAGCATTTAGCAAAAAAACATTATTTCTCTCTCTGAAATGAAACCATCAAGTGATAGATTTTAAACAAATACATGTCTGTCACTGAACAACGCCATGCCATGATTAGATAGTGAAATAACACACCAATCTCTTCCATAATTTCTTTAAACCATAAAGGCACATTTCCGAACATTTCTGTAAAGTGATATGTTGCATGTTGGAGCTCTTCTTATGTTCCCATCTGAGATCAGAGTAGATGAGAGATGTAATGTTTGTCTCTGTTGTGTTGAAGACCAATCAAGCCGGAGAGAACAGCCTCCCCTGTACCCAGCTGTGTGTCCATGAAGAGTGATCGGTCTATGGGTACACCTATAGAGTTTAGAGAGGGAGACTTTTCTACTGAACAAAGGTAAGAAGAACTCATGGGTCATGGTCAGTGAGTTAAACAACACTGTCTCTAGTCATTTCTCCTCTCCCATTTTCACATTTCTTTTGGTTGTTTTCATAATCCATAGGCTAATACTTTTGTCCATTTTCATAGTCCTAAAACAATATTAAACAAACACAACGTTCCCTCCACGTGTGTGTGTGTGTGTGTGTGTGTGTGTGTGTGTGTGTGTGTGTGTGTGTGTGTGTGTGTGTGTGTGTGTGTGCAATCCCTGGACGAGGACATGTAATCTCTATCCTGATTGCCTAGTCACTTTTACATCTACCTACATTTACATATTACCTCAATTACCTAAACTACCTGGTACCCTGCACATTGACTCAGTACTGGTACTCCTTATAGCCTCATTATTACCTCAACTACCTGGTACCCCTGCACATTGACTCAGTACTGGTACTCCTTATAGCCTCATTATTACCTCATCTACCTGGTACCCTGCACATTGACTCAGTACTGGTACTCCTTATAGCCTCATTATTACCTCAACTACCTGGTACCCCTGCACATTGACTCAGTACTGGTACTCCTTATAGCCTCATTATTACCTCATCTACCTGGTACCCCTGGACATTGACTCAGTACTGGTACTCCTTATAGTCTCATTATTACCTCAACTACCTGGTACCCCTGCACATTGACTCAGTACTGGTACTCCTTATAGTCTCATTAATACCTCAACTACCTGGTACCCCTGCACATTGGCTCAGTACTGGTAGTCCTTATAGTCTCATTATTACCTCAACTACCTGGTACCCTTGCACATTGACTCAGTACTGGTACTCCTTATAGTCTCATTATTACCTCAACTACCTGGTACCCCTGCATATTGACTCAGTACTGGTACTCCTTATAGTCTCATTATTACCTCAACTACCTGGTACCCCTGCACATTGACTCAGTACTGGTACTCCTTATAGTCTCATTATTAGCTCAACTACCTGGTACCCCTGCACATTGACTCAGTACTGGTACTCCTTATAGTCTCATTATTACCTCAACTACCTGGTACCCCTGCACATTGACTCAGTACTGGTACTCCTTATAGTCTCATTATTACCTCAACTACCTGGTACCCCTGCACATTGACTCAGTACTGGTACTCCTTATAGTCTCATTATTACCTCAACTACCTGGTACCCCTGCACATTGACTCAGTACTGGTACTCCTTGTAGTCTCATTATTACCTCAACTACCTGGTACCCCTGCACATTGACTCAGTACTGGTACTCCTTATAGTCTCATTATTACCTCAACTACCTGGTACCCCTGCACATTGACTCAGTACTGGTACTCCTTATAGTCTCATTATTACCTCAACTACCTGGTACCCCTGCACATTGACTCAGTACTGGTACTCCTTGTAGTCTCATTATTACCTCAACTACCTGGTACCCCTGCACATTGACTCAGTACTGGTACTCCTTATAGTCTCATTATTACCTCAACTACCTGGTACCCCTGCACATTGACTCAGTACTGGTACTCCTTATAGTCTCATTATTACCTCAACTACCTGGTACCCCTGCACATTGACTCAGTACTGGTACTCCTTATAGTCTCATTATTACCTCAACTACCTGGTACCCCTGCACATTGACTCAGTACTGGTACTCCTTATAGTCTCATTATTACCTCAACTACCTGGTACCCCTGCACATTGACTCAGTACTGGTACTCCATATAGCCTGATCTCTGAGAGTGAGACAGATATATATTATTACTGTGTTAAACCTAGCAGTACTACTGATTTCTCTGAGAGTGATGCAGATATATATTATTACTCTATTAAACCTAGCAGTACTACTGATTTCTCTGAGAGGCAAATATATATTATTACTGTATTAAACCTAGCAGTACTACTGATTTCTCTGAGAGGCAGATATATATTATTACTGTATTAAACCTAGCAGTACTACTGATTTCTCTGAGAGGCAGATATATTTTATTACTGTGTTAAACCTATCAGTACTACTGATTTCTCTGAGAGGCAGATATATATTATTACTGTATTAAACCTAGCAGTACTACTGATTTCACTGAGAGGCAGATATATATTATTACTGTGTTAAACCTAGCAGTACTACTGATTTCTCTGAGAGGCAGATATATATTATTACTGTATTAAACCTAGCAGTACTACTGATTTCTCTGAGAGGCAGATATATTTTATTACTGTGTTAAACCTATCAGTACTACTGATTTCTCTGAGAGGCAGATATATATTATTACTGTATTAAACCTAGCAGTACTACTGATTTCACTGAGAGGCAGATATATATTATTACTGTGTTAAACCTAGCAGTACTACTGATTTCTCTGAGAGGCAGATATATATTATTACTGTGTTAAACCTAGCAGTACTACTGATTTCACTGAGAGGCAGTTATATATTATTACTGTGTTAAACCTAGCAGTACTACTGATTTCTCTGAGAGGCATATATATATTATTACTGTGTTAAACCTAGCAGTACTACTGATTTCTCTGAGAGTGAGACAGATATATATTATTACTGTGTTAAACCTAGCAGTACTACTGATTTCTCTGAGAGTGAGGCAGATATATATTATTACTGTGTTAAACCTAGCAGTACTACTGATTTCTCTGAGAGTGAGGCAGATATATAGCATTTAGCAAAAAAACATTATTTCTCTCTCTGAAATGAAACCATCAAGTGATAGATTTTAAACAAATACATGTCTGTCACTGAACAACGCCATGCCATGATTAGATAGTGAAATAACACACCAATCTCTTCCATAATTTCTTTAAACCATAAAGGCACATTTCCGAACATTTCTGTAAAGTGATATGTTGCATGTTGGAGCTCTTCTTATGTTCCCATCTGAGATCAGAGTAGATGAGAGATGTAATGTTTGTCTCTGTTGTGTTGAAGACCAATCAAGCCGGAGAGAACAGCCTCCCCTGTACCCAGCTGTGTGTCCATGAAGAGTGATCGGTCTATGGGTACACCTATAGAGTTTAGAGAGGGAGACTTTTCTACTGAACAAAGGTAAGAAGAACTCATGGGTCATGGTCAGTGAGTTAAACAACACTGTCTCTAGTCATTTCTCCTCTCCCATTTTCACATTTCTTTTGGTTGTTTTCATAATCCATAGGCTAATACTTTTGTCCATTTTCATAGTCCTAAAACAATATTAAACAAACACAACGTTCCCTCCACGTGTGTGTGTGTGTGTGTGTGTGTGTGTGTGTGTGTGTGTGTGTGTGTGTGTGTGTGTGTGTGTGTGTGTGTGCAATCCCTGGACGAGGACATGTAATCTCTATCCTGATTGCCTAGTCACTTTTACATCTACCTACATTTACATATTACCTCAATTACCTAAACTACCTGGTACCCTGCACATTGACTCAGTACTGGTACTCCTTATAGCCTCATTATTACCTCAACTACCTGGTACCCCTGCACATTGACTCAGTACTGGTACTCCTTATAGCCTCATTATTACCTCATCTACCTGGTACCCTGCACATTGACTCAGTACTGGTACTCCTTATAGCCTCATTATTACCTCAACTACCTGGTACCCCTGCACATTGACTCAGTACTGGTACTCCTTATAGCCTCATTATTACCTCATCTACCTGGTACCCCTGGACATTGACTCAGTACTGGTACTCCTTATAGTCTCATTATTACCTCAACTACCTGGTACCCCTGCACATTGACTCAGTACTGGTACTCCTTATAGTCTCATTAATACCTCAACTACCTGGTACCCCTGCACATTGGCTCAGTACTGGTAGTCCTTATAGTCTCATTATTACCTCAACTACCTGGTACCCTTGCACATTGACTCAGTACTGGTACTCCTTATAGTCTCATTATTACCTCAACTACCTGGTACCCCTGCATATTGACTCAGTACTGGTACTCCTTATAGTCTCATTATTACCTCAACTACCTGGTACCCCTGCACATTGACTCAGTACTGGTACTCCTTATAGTCTCATTATTAGCTCAACTACCTGGTACCCCTGCACATTGACTCAGTACTGGTACTCCTTATAGTCTCATTATTACCTCAACTACCTGGTACCCCTGCACATTGACTCAGTACTGGTACTCCTTATAGTCTCATTATTACCTCAACTACCTGGTACCCCTGCACATTGACTCAGTACTGGTACTCCTTATAGTCTCATTATTACCTCAACTACCTGGTACCCCTGCACATTGACTCAGTACTGGTACTCCTTGTAGTCTCATTATTACCTCAACTACCTGGTACCCCTGCACATTGACTCAGTACTGGTACTCCTTATAGTCTCATTATTACCTCAACTACCTGGTACCCCTGCACATTGACTCAGTACTGGTACTCCTTATAGTCTCATTATTACCTCAACTACCTGGTACCCCTGCACATTGACTCAGTACTGGTACTCCTTGTAGTCTCATTATTACCTCAACTACCTGGTACCCCTGCACATTGACTCAGTACTGGTACTCCTTATAGTCTCATTATTACCTCAACTACCTGGTATCCCTGCACATTGACTCAGTACTGGTACTCCTTATAGTCTCATTATTACCTCAACTACCTGGTACCCCTGCATATTGACTCAGTACTGGTACTCCTTATAGTCTCATTATTACCTCAACTACCTGGTACCCCTGCACATTGACTCAGTACTGGTACTCCTTATAGTCTCATTATTACCTCAACTACCTGGTACCCCTGCATATTGACTCAGTACTGGTACTCCGTATAGTCTCATTATTGTTTGTTTTAATGTGTTCTGTTTGACTGGTACTGTATATATAGACATATTGATGTTTTATTGTGTTACTGTTTGACTGGTACTGTACATATGGACATACTATAAAGTATGTGCATCAATAGACTCTGAAGGATTCAAGTGGAACTGAGATGAAGTGAATCAGTATCTGTATGTGACAACTCAATATTAGGAGGGTGTTAATGTTTTCACATTTATTTTGTTTGTTGATGTTTGTTGATTTATGTAATGTCACATAATTCAATGTTTAATTAATGTAATGGCACATATTTTAATGCTTTATGTCAGCATATATTTTAGTGCTTTATGTAATGTATTTTATCTATTGAAATATGGTTTTATATATTATATATATTGTAGTTTGATGGTGATTCATTATGTTTTCCAGATTCTCTAACCAAACTCTGAGATCAGTCTCTCCAGTACCCAGTCATCTGTCCATGAAGAGTGACTCCTCTATGCATCATCCTATACATTTTAGTGATGGATCAGGGACCTTTGACCCCAGGTAAGTTACTGGTCAGAATTGATGATATTACTATTGAAGAGGAGAACCTTCAAGATCTGAAACCAGATGTATTTTGAGTATCTGAGTATATACTGTAAAGCATCTGCTTATCATTTGTTGTTTATGTCATATATTTTAAGACACTGAGTGTACAAAACATTATGAACACCTGCTTTTTCCATGACGTAGATTGACAAGGTGAATCCAGGTGAAAGCAATGATCCCTTATTGATGTCACTTGTTAAATCCACTTCAATCTGTGTCGATGAAGGGGAGGTTAAAGAAGGATTTTTAAGCCTTGAGACAATTGAGACATGGATTGTGTATGTGTGCCATTCAGAGGGTGAATGAGCAAGTCAATATATTTAAGTACCTTTGAATGGGGTATTGTGGTAGGTCTCAGGCACAAAATTCTAGTAATGGTGTTGTGGACATGTTATTCATTCCAGAGGCTACTACCACACTCAGACAGCACAGTATACTGATCCCAGCTGTCTGTCTATGAACACAGTATACTGTTCCCAGCTGTCTGTCTATGAACACAGTATACTGTTCCCAGCTGTCTGTCTATGAACACAGTATACTGTTCCCAGCTGTCTGTCTATGAACACAGTATACTGTTCCCAGCTGTCTGTCTATGAACACAGTATACTGTTCCCAGCTGTCTGTCTATGAACACAGTATACTGTTCCCAGCTGTCTGTCTATGAACACAGTATACTGTTCCCAGCTGTCTGTCTATGAACACAGTATACTGTTCCCAGCTGTCTGTCTATGAACACAGTATACTGTTCCCAGCTGTCTGTCTATGAACACAGTATACTGTTCCCAGCTGTCTGTCTATGAACACAGTATACTGTTCCAAGCTGTCTGTCTATGAACACAGTATACTGTTCCCAGCTGTCTGTCTATGAACACAGTATACTGTTCCCAGCTGTCTGTCTATGAACACAGTATACTGTTCCCAGCTGTCTGTCTGTCTATGAACACAGTATACTGTTCCCAGCTGTCTGTCTATGAACACAGTATACTGTTCCCAGCTGTCTGTCTGTCTATGAACACAGTATACTGTTCCCAGCTGTCTGTCTATGAACACAGTATACTGTTCCAAGCTGTCTGTCTGTCTATGAACACAGTATACTGTTCCCAGCTGTCTGTCTATGAACACAGTATACTGTTCCCAGCTGTCTGTCTGTCTATGAACACAGTATACTGTTCCCAGCTGTCTGTCTATGAACACAGTATACTGATCCCAGCTGTCTGTCTATGAACAGTGACTTCTCCATGGATCATCCTGTTAATTCCAGTGGTGGAAAATCAATCACCTTTGACCGAAGGTACGTCACCACATATAGATATGTTGTTGTAATTTGTAATTTGTTGTAACTGAGTTTATTACTGCACCCTCTTATATCTCTGTAGTGGATGGTCTACTCTGTTAGAGGATCAGTATCTCTCTCTCCTTTATCTCTGTAGTGGATGGTCTACTCTGTTAGAGGATCAGTATCTCTCTCTCCTTTATCTCTGTAGTGGATGGTCTACTCTGTTAGAGGATCAGTATCTCTCTCTCCTTTATCTCTGTAGTGGATGGTCTACTCTGTTAGAGGATCAGTATCTCTCTCTCCTTTATCTCTGTAGTGGATGGTCTACTCTGTTAGAGGATCAGTATCTCTCTCTCCTTTATCTCTGTAGTGGATGGTCTACTCTGTTAAAGGATCAGTATCTCTCTCTCTCCTTTATCTCTGTAGTGGATGGTCTACTCTGTTAGAGGATCAGTATCTCTCTCTCCTTTATCTCTGTAGTGGATGGTCTACTCTGTTAGAGGATCAGTATCTCTCTCTCCTTTATCTCTGTAGTGGATGGTCTACTCTGTTAGAGGACCAGTATCTCTCTCTCTCTCCTTTATCTCTGTAGTGGATGGTCTACTCTGCCAGAGGATCAGTATCTCTCTCTCCTTTATCTCTGTAGTGGATGGTCTACTCTGTATCTCTCTCTCCTTTATCTCTGTAGTGGATGGTCTACTCTGTTAGAGGATCAGTATCTCTCCTTTATCTCTGTAGTGGATGGTCTACTCTGTTAGAGGATCAGTATCTCTCTCTCCTTTATCTCTGTAGTGGATGGTCTACTCTGTTAGAGGATCAGTATCTCTCCTTTATCTCTGTAGTGGATGGTCTACTCTGCCAGAGGATCAGTATCTCTCTCTCTTTTATCTCTGTAGTGGATGGTCTACTCTGTTAGAGGATCAGTATCTCTCTCTCCTTTATCTCTGTAGTGGATGGTCTACTCTGTTAGAGGATCAGTATCTCTCCTTTATCTCTGTAGTGGATGGTCTACTCTGTTAGAGGATCAGTATCTCTCTCTCCTTTATCTCTGTAGTGGATGGTCTACTCTGTTAGAGGATCAGTATCTCTCTCTCCTTTATCTCTGTAGTGGATGGTCTACTCTGTTAGAGGATCAGTATCTCTCTCTCCTTTATCTCTGTAGTGGATGGTCTACTCTGTTAAAGGATCAGTATCTCTCTCTCTCCTTTATCTCTGTAGTGGATGGTCTACTCTGTTAGAGGATCAGTATCTCTCTCTCCTTTATCTCTGTAGTGGATGGTCTACTCTGTTAGAGGATCAGTATCTCTCTCTCCTTTATCTCTGTAGTGGATGGTCTACTCTGTTAGAGGACCAGTATCTCTCTCTCTCTCCTTTATCTCTGTAGTGGATGGTCTACTCTGCCAGAGGATCAGTATCTCTCTCTCCTTTATCTCTGTAGTGGATGGTCTACTCTGTATCTCTCTCTCCTTTATCTCTGTAGTGGATGGTCTACTCTGTTAGAGGATCAGTATCTCTCCTTTATCTCTGTAGTGGATGGTCTACTCTGTTAGAGGATCAGTATCTCTCTCTCCTTTATCTCTGTAGTGGATGGTCTACTCTGTTACAGGATCAGTATCTCTCTCTCCTTTATCTCTGTAGTGGATGGTCTACTCTGTTAGAGGATCAGTATCTCTCCTTTATCTCTGTAGTGGATGGTCTACTCTGTTAGAGGATCAGTATCTCTCTCTCCTTTATCTCTGTAGTGGATGGTCTACTCTGTTAGAGGACCAGTATCTCTCCTTTATCTCTGTAGTGGATGGTCTACTCTGCCAGAGGATCAGTATCTCTCTCTCCTTTATCTCTGTAGTGGATGGTCTACTCTGTTAGAGGACCAGTATCTCTCTCTCTCTCCTTTATCTCTGTAGTGGATGGTCTACTCTGTTAGAGGATCAGTATCTCTCTCTCCTTTATCTCTGTAGTGGATGGTCTACTCTGTTAGAGGATCAGTATCTCTCTCTCCTTTATCTCTGTAGTGGATGGTCTACTCTGCCAGAGGATCAGTATCTCTCTCTCCTTTATCTCTGTAGTGGATGGTCTACTCTGTTAGAGGACCAGTATCTCTCTCTCCTTTATCTCTGTAGTGGATGGTCTACTCTGTTAGAGGATCAGTATCTCTCTCTCCTTTATCTCTGTAGTGGATGGTCTACTCTGTTAGAGGATCAGTATCTCTCTCTCCTTTATCTCTGTAGTGGATGGTCTACTCTGCCAGAGGATCAGTATCTCTCTCTCCTTTATCTCTGTAGTGGATGGTCTACTCTGTTAGAGGATCAGTATCTCTCTCTCCTTTATCTCTGTAGTGGATGGTCTACTCTGTTAGAGGACCAGTATCTCTCTCTCTCTCCTTTATCTCTGTAGTGGATGGTCTACTCTGTTAGAGGATCAGTATCTCTCCTTTATCTCTGTAGTGGATGGTCTACTCTGTTAGAGGATCAGTATCTCTCTCTCCTTTATCTCTGTAGTGGATGGTCTACTCTGTTAGAGGATCAGTATCTCTCTCTCCTTTATCTCTGTAGTGGATGGTCTACTCTGTTACAGGATCAGTATCTCTCTCTCCTTTATCTCTGTAGTGGATGGTCTACTCTGTTAGAGGATCAGTATCTCTCCTTTATCTCTGTAGTGGATGGTCTACTCTGTTAGAGGATCAGTATCTCTCCTTTATCTCTGTAGTGGATGGTCTACTCTGCCAGAGGATCAGTATCTCTCTCTCCTTTATCTCTGTAGTGGATGGTCTACTCTGTTAGAGGACCAGTATCTCTCTCTCTCTCCTTTATCTCTGTAGTGGATGGTCTACTCTGTTAGAGGATCAGTATCTCTCTCTCCTTTATCTCTGTAGTGGATGGTCTACTCTGCCAGAGGATCAGTATCTCTCTCTCCTTTATCTCTGTAGTGGATGGTCTACTCTGCCAGAGGATCAGTATCTCTCTCTCCTTTATCTCTGTAGTGGATGGTCTACTCTGTTAGAGGACCAGTATCTCTCTCTCTCTCCTTTATCTCTGTAGTGGATGGTCTACCCTGTTAGAGGATCAGTATCTCTCTCTACTTTATCTCTGTAGTGGATGGTCTACTCTGTTAGAGGATCAGTATCTCTCCTTTATCTCTGTAGTGGATGGTCTACTCTGTTAGAGGATCAGTATCTCTCTCTAATTTATCTCTGTAGTGGATGGTCTACTCTGCCAGAGGATCAGTATCTCTCTCTCCTTTATCTCTGTAGTGGATGGTCTACTCTGTTAGAGGACCAGTATCTCTCTCTCTCTCCTTTATCTCTGTAGTGGATGGTCTACTCTGTTAGAGGATCAGTATCTCTCTCTCCTTTATCTCTGTAGTGGATGGTCTACTCTGCCAGAGGATCAGTATCTCTCTCTCCTTTATCTCTGTAGTGGATGGTCTACTCTGCCAGAGGATCAGTATCTCTCTCTCCTTTATCTCTGTAGTGGATGGTCTACTCTGTTAGAGGATCAGTATCTCTCTCTCCTTTATCTCTGTAGTGGATGGTCTACTCTGTTAGAGGACCAGTATCTCTCTCTCTCTCTCCTTTATCTCTGTAGTGGATGGTCTACTCTGTTAGAGGATCAGTATCTCTCTCTACTTTATCTCTGTAGTGGATGGTCTACTCTGTTAGAGGATCAGTATCTCTCCTTTATCTCTGTAGTGGATGGTCTACTCTGTTAGAGGATCAGTATCTCTCTCTCCTTTATCTCTGTAGTGGATGGTCTACTCTGTTAGAGGATCAGTATCTCTCCTTTATCTCTGTAGTGGATGGTCTACTCTGCCAGAGGATCAGTATCTCTCTCTCTTTTATCTCTGTAGTGGATGGTCTACTCTGTTAGAGGATCAGTATCTCTCTCTCCTTTATCTCTGTAGTGGATGGTCTACTCTGTTAGAGGATCAGTATCTCTCCTTTATCTCTGTAGTGGATGGTCTACTCTGTTAGAGGATCAGTATCTCTCTCTCCTTTATCTCTGTAGTGGATGGTCTACTCTGTTAGAGGATCAGTATCTCTCTCTCCTTTATCTCTGTAGTGGATGGTCTACTCTGTTAGAGGATCAGTATCTCTCTCTCCTTTATCTCTGTAGTGGATGGTCTACTCTGTTAGAGGATCAGTATCTCTCCTTTATCTCTGTAGTGGATGGTCTACTCTGCCAGAGGATCAGTATCTCTCTCTCTTTTATCTCTGTAGTGGATGGTCTACTCTGTTAGAGGATCAGTATCTCTCTCTCCTTTATCTCTGTAGTGGATGGTCTACTCTGTTAGAGGATCAGTATCTCTCCTTTATCTCTGTAGTGGATGGTCTACTCTGCCAGAGGATCAGTATCTCTCTCTCCTTTATCTCTGTAGTGGATGGTCTACTCTGCCAGACGATCAGTATCTCTCTCTCCTTTATCTCTGTAGTGGATGGTCTACTCTGTTAGAGGACCAGAATCTCTCTCTCTCTCCTTTATCTCTGTAGTGGATGGTCTACTCTGTTAGAGGATCAGTATCTCTCTCTCCTTTATCTCTGTAGTGGATGGTCTACTCTGTTAGAGGACCAGTATCTCTCTCTCTCTCCTTTATCTCTGTAGTGGATGGTCTACTCTGTTAGAGGATCAGTATCTCTCTCTCCTTTATCTCTGTAGTGGATGGTCTACTCTGCCAGAGGATCAGTATCTCTCTCTCCTTTATCTCTATAGTGGATGGTCTACTCTGTTAGAGGATCACTATCTCTCCCTCCTTTATCCTTGTATTGGATGGTCTACTCTGTTAGAGGATCAGTAGTAACATCTACAAGTCTCTCTCTCTCTCCTTTATCTCTGTAGTGGATGGTCTACTCTGCCAGAGGATCAGTATCTCTCTCTCCTTTATCTCTGTAGTGGATGGTCTACTCTGTTAGAGGACCAGTATCTCTCTCTCTCTCCTTTATCTCTGTAGTGGATGGTCTACTCTGTTAGAGGATCAGTATCTCTCTCTCCTTTATCTCTGTAGTGGATGGTCTACTCTGCCAGAGGATCAGTATCTCTCTCTCCTTTATCTCTGTAGTGGATGGTCTACTCTGCCAGAGGATCAGTATCTCTCTCTCCTTTATCTCTGTAGTGGATGGTCTACTCTGTTAGAGGATCAGTATCTCTCTCTCCTTTATCTCTGTAGTGGATGGTCTACTCTGTTAGAGGACCAGTATCTCTCTCTCTCTCCTTTATCTCTGTAGTGGATGGTCTACTCTGTTAGAGGATCAGTATCTCTCTCTACTTTATCTCTGTAGTGGATGGTCTACTCTGTTAGAGGATCAGTATCTCTCCTTTATCTCTGTAGTGGATGGTCTACTCTGTTAGAGGATCAGTATCTCTCTCTCCTTTATCTCTGTAGTGGATGGTCTACTCTGTTAGAGGATCAGTATCTCTCCTTTATCTCTGTAGTGGATGGTCTACTCTGCCAGAGGATCAGTATCTCTCTCTCTTTTATCTCTGTAGTGGATGGTCTACTCTGTTAGAGGATCAGTATCTCTCTCTCCTTTATCTCTGTAGTGGATGGTCTACTCTGTTAGAGGATCAGTATCTCTCCTTTATCTCTGTAGTGGATGGTCTACTCTGTTAGAGGATCAGTATCTCTCTCTCCTTTATCTCTGTAGTGGATGGTCTACTCTGTTAGAGGATCAGTATCTCTCTCTCCTTTATCTCTGTAGTGGATGGTCTACTCTGTTAGAGGATCAGTATCTCTCTCTCCTTTATCTCTGTAGTGGATGGTCTACTCTGTTAGAGGATCAGTATCTCTCCTTTATCTCTGTAGTGGATGGTCTACTCTGCCAGAGGATCAGTATCTCTCTCTCTTTTATCTCTGTAGTGGATGGTCTACTCTGTTAGAGGATCAGTATCTCTCTCTCCTTTATCTCTGTAGTGGATGGTCTACTCTGTTAGAGGATCAGTATCTCTCCTTTATCTCTGTAGTGGATGGTCTACTCTGCCAGAGGATCAGTATCTCTCTCTCCTTTATCTCTGTAGTGGATGGTCTACTCTGCCAGACGATCAGTATCTCTCTCTCCTTTATCTCTGTAGTGGATGGTCTACTCTGTTAGAGGACCAGTATCTCTCTCTCTCTCCTTTATCTCTGTAGTGGATGGTCTACTCTGTTAGAGGATCAGTATCTCTCTCTCCTTTATCTCTGTAGTGGATGGTCTACTCTGTTAGAGGACCAGTATCTCTCTCTCTCTCCTTTATCTCTGTAGTGGATGGTCTACTCTGTTAGAGGATCAGTATCTCTCTCTCCTTTATCTCTGTAGTGGATGGTCTACTCTGCCAGAGGATCAGTATCTCTCTCTCCTTTATCTCTATAGTGGATGGTCTACTCTGTTAGAGGATCACTATCTCTCCCTCCTTTATCCTTGTAGTGGATGGTCTACTCTGTTAGAGGATCAGTAGTAACATCTACAAGTCTCTCTCTCTCTCCTTTATCTCTGTAGTGGATGGTCTACTCTGCCAGAGGATCAGTATCTCTCTCTCCTTTATCTCTGTAGTGGATGGTCTACTCTGCCAGAGGATGAGTATCTCTCTCTCCTTTATCTCTGTAGTGGATGGTCTACTCTGCCAGAGGATCAGTATCTCTCCTTTATCTCTGTAGTGGATGGTCTACTCTGTTAGAGGATCAGTATCTCTCTCTCCTTTATCTCTGTAGTGGATGGTCTACTCTGTTAGAGGATCAGTATCTCTCCTTTATCTCTGTAGTGGATGGTCTACTCTGTTAGAGGATCAGTATCTCTCTCTCCTTTATCTCTGTAGTGGATGGTCTACTCTATTAGAGGATCAGTATCTCTCCTTTATCTCTGTAGTGGATGGTCTACTCTGTTAGAGGATCATTATCTCTCTCTTCTTTATCTCTGTAGTGGATGGTCTACTCTGCCAGAGGATCAGTATCTCTCTCTCCTTTATCTCTGTAGTGGATGGTCTACTCTGCCAGAGGATGAGTCCAGGTGTGCAGTGTGTCAGCAGGTTCTGAGGGATCCGGTCTCTATCACCTGTGGACACAGGTTCTGCAGACAGTGCATCACCAGATACTGGGAGAAACCTGCTCCTTCAGGAGACTATGACTGTCCTCAGTGTAGAAAGAGATCCAGAACACTTCCTGTACTACAGAACCTGAGGGAACCCAATGATGCAAGAGGCTCTGAAAACAGTAAGAACACTTGCAGACCTGTGCTAAGTCAATACCTCAATATGATTTAAATGTAGTTAACTACAATAATATGAGATAATATAAGTTACTGTAGTTGTGGAGGCCCACATTTCATCCTGTCAATGACTGTGTCTGATACACATCCATTTTACTCCTCCCTTGTAGTGGATGACAGCCTGCAGAGAGCTATAGTAAACCATAAAGCCAGTCTGAAAAGGAGGTATGAATGTGTGATAGAAGGCATGGAAACAGCAGGGAACCAAACTCCCCTCAACAGGATTTACACAGAGCTCTACATCACAGAAGGAGAGAGTGAAGGTGTTAACAATGAACATGAGGTGTGGCATCTAGAGACAGCATCCAGGACACCAACCTCACATGACACAGCAATCCACTGCAATGACATCTTTAAACCCTTAGCTGGCCAAGAGAGAAGCATCAGAACTGTGCTGACCAAGGGCATCGCTGGCATCGGAAAAACAGTCTCTGTGCAGAAGTTCATCCTAGACTGGGCTGAAGGGAAGGCAAACCAAGATGTGGAGATCATATTTGTGCTTCCTTTCCGGGAGCTGAACTTGATCAAAGATCGTCAGTACAGTCTTCTCAGACTTTTAAATGACTTCCACACAGAACTAGACATAGGCAATGCAAAGAAACTCACTGCCTGTAAAGCTATGTTCATCTTTGATGGTTTGGATGAAAGCAGACTTCCATTAGATTTCCAGCACAATGAAAAGGTGTCTGATGTCACCCAGACATCATCTATTGATGTTCTGCTGACAAACCTCATCAAGGGGAATCTGCTTCCCTCTGCTCTCCTATGGATAACCTCCCGACCAGCAGCAACCAATCAGATCCCCCCTAAGTGTGTTAACCAGGTGACAGAGGTACGAGGGTTCAATGACCCACAGAAGGAGGAGTACTTCAGGAAGAGATTCAGTGATGAGGACCTGGCCAGCAGAATCATCTCACACATAAAGACATCAAGGAGCCTCCACATCATGTGCCACATGCCGGTGTTCTGTTGGATTTCTGCAATAGTCTTTGAACACATGTTGAGGACAGACAAGAGGAGAGAGATGCCCACGACTCTGACTGAGATGTCCATACACTTCCTGCTCATTCAGACCAGCCTGAAGAACCAGAAGTATCATGGAAGAGATGAGATGGATCAAGAGGAGCTCATGGAGTCAGATAAGGAAATTCTTCTGAAGCTGGGGAGGCTGGCGTTTGAAAATCTGGAGAAGGGTAATCTCATGTTCTATGAAGAAGACCTGAAAGAGTGTGGCCTTGATGTCAAAGAAGCCTCAGTGTACTCAGGAGTGTGCACACAAATCTTTAAAGAAGAGTCTGTGATATTTCAGAGAGTGGTGTACTGCTTTGTTCATCTCAGCATTCAGGAGTTTCTCTCAGCTGTCTACATGTACCATTGTTACACAGCCAGGAACATGGATGCACTGAAGCCTTTCCTCAAGCGAAAGTCTAGAGGTGTGTCTGAAGAGCTAACCTTGCATGAGCTGCTGAAGAGTACCGTGGATAAAGCCTTGGAGAGTAAGAATGGACACCTGGACCTTTTTGTCCGCTTCCTTCATGGCATGTCACTAGTGTCCAATCAGAAACTCCTACGAGGTCTGGTGACACAGACAGAAAGCAGTCCGGAGAGCATCCAGAAAACAATCCGATCCCTTAAGGTGATGCAAAGGAAGAACATGTCCCCTGAGAGGTGCATCAATCTCTTCCACTGTCTGATAGAGATGAAAGACCATTCAGTACAGGAGGAAATCCAAGAGTACTTGAGGTCAGAGAACAGATCCAAAAACCTCTCCCTTGCTCAGTGTTCAGCGCTGGCCTACATGCTGCAGATATCAGAGGAGGTTCTGGATGTGTTTAACCTGAAGGAATACAAGACATCAGAGGAGGGTCGTAGGAGACTGCTCCCAGCTGTGAGAGGCTGCAGGAAAGCTCTGTAAGTATTCATGTAAATAACACACACCAAAATAAATTGTAATCATAGCAGTATTTTCATTGGCTGACTGGCTCTAAGTACCCATGTAACTATCCCTCGGAACAAACTTTACTGTATTTAGGAACAACAGTATTTTCATTGGCTGACTAAACTTTCTATCAGCTGAAAACTCTTAAACTATAGTACAAACTGATCAGAAAGGTTGTAGCATTGAACCATAAATGCACGATATACACATTATTAGTGCACGGCTTACAGTGTAAGCAGGGAAAGCTAAGCGTATCATTTTAATACAACCTGTCTGTCATTGTATTTCTTCTGTGTTGGCAGACTCACTGGCTGTAAACTCACAGACACATCCTGTAAAGTGATGGCCTCAGTTCTCAGTTCAAACCCCTCACACCTGAGAGAGCTGGACCTGAGTAACAATGACCTGAAGAATTCAGGAGTGAAGCTGCTCTCTGCTGGACTGGAGGATCCACACTGCAGACTGGAGACTCTGAGGTCAGTATTCCTGTAGTTGGTCAACAAGTGATAACTGTTCACCAGATCCACATGTGTTTACCAGGCACACATAGTCCACACCATATGTGTTTGGAGAGTGAAGCTTACATTTTAAATTTGGTGCTATGCTCCAGCATTTTGGATTTGAGAAAGAATATTTCATATTAGGTGACAGTACAGAATGTCACCTTTTATTTGAGGTTAATGGTGAGAGGTTAGCATGTTTTGATGTAGCCTCTGTTATTGGTAATGATGAGAGGTTAGCATGTTTTGTTGTATCCTCTGTTATTCGTAATGGTGAGAGGTTAGCATGTTTTGTTGTAGCCTCTGTTATTGGTAATGGTGAGAGGTTAGCATGTTTTGTTGTAGCCTCTGTTATTGGTAATGGTGAGAGGTTAGCATGTTTTGTTGTATCCTCTGTTATTGGTAATGGTGAGAGGTTAGCATGTTTTGTTGTAGCCTCTGTTATTGGTAATGGTGAGAGGTTAGCATGTTTTGTTGTATCCTCTGTTATTGGTAATGGTGAGAGGTTAGCATGTTTTGTTGTAGCCTCTGTTATTGGTAATGGTGAGAGGTTAGCATGTTTTGTTGTATCCTCTGTTATTCGTAATGGTGAGAGGTTAGCATGTTTTGTTGTAGCCTCTGTTATTGGTAATGGTGAGAGGTTAGCATGTTTTGTTGTATCCTCTGTTATTGGTAATGGTGAGAGGTTAGCATGTTTTGTTGTAGCCTCTGTTATTGGTAATGGTGAGAGGTTAGCATGTTTTGTTGTAGTCTCTGTTATTGGTAATGGTGAGAGGTTAGCATGTTTTGTTGTAGCCTCTGTTATTGGTAATGGTGAGAGGTTAGCATGTTTTGTTGTATCCTCTGTTATTGGTAATGGTGAGAGGTTAGCATGTTTTGTTGTATCCTCTGTTATTGGTAATGGTGAGAGGTTAGCATGTTTTGTTGTAGCCTCTGTTATTGGTAATGGTGAGAGGTTAGCATGTTTTGTTGTAGCCTCTGTTATTGGTAATGGTGAGAGGTTAGCATGTTTTGTTGTAGTCTCTGTTATTGGTAATGGTGAGAGGTTAGCATGTTTTGTTGTACCCTCTGTTATTTGTAATGGTGAGAGGTTAGCATGTTTTGTTGTATCCTCTGTTATTGGTAATGGTGAGAGGTTAGCATGTTTTGTTGTAGCCTCTGTTATTGGTAATGGTGAGAGGTTAGCATGTTTTGTTGTAGCCTCTGTAATTGGTAATGGTGAGAGGTTAGCATGTTTTGTTGTAGCCTCTGTTATTGGTAATGGTGAGAGGTTAGCATGTTTTGTTGTAGCCTCTGTTATTGGTAATGGTGAGAGGTTAGCATGTTTTGTTGTATCCTCTGTTATTGGTAATGGTGAGAGGTTAGCATGTTTTGTTGTATCCTCTGTTATTGGTAATGGTGAGAGGTTAGCATGTTTTGTTGTAGCCTCTGTTATTGGTAATGGTGAGAGGTTAGCATGTTTTGTTGTAGCCTCTGTTATTGGTAATGGTGAGAGGTTAGCATGTTTTGTTGTAGCCTCTGTTATTGGTAATGGTGAGAGGTTAGCATGTTTTGTTGTAGCCTCTGTAACTTCCTCACTCATTATTATTCATGATCTTTCTCGATCATGGCAGTCACAGGCTTGATGTAGTCATTGCAGTCAAAGAATATGGGACCAAATACTAAACTTTTGACTATTTTAATACACTATGAGTGAATTGGTCAGAATACTAATGACTTATTCAAATAGGGGGACTAGATACATAAGTGATTTCATTTTTCTAAATGGTGAAACAGATATGTATGAAAATATCCTCAAATAAAAGGTGACATTATATACTGTCACCTCATATGAAACATTTGATCTGAAATCCAAAATGTTGGAGTTTAGAGCCACATTTAAAATGTTATCTTCACTGTCAAAACAGATATGGTGTGGACTGTATACTCAATACAATCTAAATCTGATACCTCACTGTCTGTCTTTTGACTGATACTGCTTTTAAACTGGTCTGGTCAGTCTACTCAAATATTTGTACTATACATGTTTCTATCTGCAGGCAAAACTTTGATAATCTGTCATTTATAATATGATACATTAATTTCTGAATAGATATGAAAGGTTTCATGACACTGATATCTGAATATGTTGAAAAATTATACTGCCACTATTTTCACCACCCTAAAGCATAGCAGTGTGATTTTAATTTGATTTGACTCTTTGCAGGCTGTCAGGCTGTGGAGTCACAGAGGAAGGCTGTGATTCTCTGGTCTCAGCTCTGAGGTCAAACCCCTCACACCTGAGAGAGCTGGATCTGAGTAACAATGACCTGAA